>NC_059401.1:16766815-17073202 GCF_905220565.1 Melitaea cinxia
CTTATAAATTGAATACATTTTAAATAATACTCGTCGAAGAGAATTTAGTGAAAATAAGTTTTTGCAGCTTGTCTAAAGACACCTTTAAAGCGAAAGACGAGATCTTAAGGGGACACACGGTTATGTAGTGTACCAAGCTCTGTACACTTCCACAATTAATGCTCTGCTGACAAAAAATCTGTCGGCTTAATGAACGTCATGTCGAGGTGATCATGGAGTAGCCTGAATGGGGTACCTTGACCTTACAGATGATCACAGCTAAACAATACTATTTTCAAGCAGTTATGGGTTCCTTTTAGTGAATAAGGTGACCACAGCTCCTGGGGGGAAATGTAAATAGGACCTAGTTATATAAAAAAAGTCGCGGCAGATGCTGCAAAACATTTAAAAAATAAATTTCTAAAATGAATCAAGAAATAAATATAAACCTTTTATCGCTAAAATAAATAAGTGTCATTTTTTGATAATAACCATTACATTTTAAAATTATAAAATCGTTAGCTTTAAATATATGAATAATGAAAGTTTTGATTCCATTCACTGTTATTAACATTTTTACAGTTTTATACTATTGTACTCACTGCAAATTAATGAATGCTAATTCCCGTTACTGAAATATTAAGTTGGTCAGTTATTTTATTATTTATTATAACACAGCCAATTTTTGTTTTAACTCACATTTTTTTACGATTCAGAAAGAAATAATTTTACAAATAAAAATATTATTACCAGATGAAAATTCTATCCACGGTCTTTGGCGTTTCAGATCTAAAAGGGTTATTCAAGTAATACCCACGTATTAATTGGTTATTTCCGAAAGACAGACCAAACGGAATGATAGAAAAGATTATGGCAGACGAGAACCGTATGTCGCCAGCTGAGCACCCGGTTCAACTCGAAACCGAGAGCTTGATCCCGGCTCTCTTTTTAATTAATACCACTTCGAACACTACCCCGAAAGAATGCTCCACTCATTAAAACTTTTAATGGCATTTGACTTCGCGTTGCCGAGAATTGAAACAAATTTTAGGTACGTCGGCTTTTAGTTTTTGACGTATAAAGAAATAGTCCCGCCAAGAATACGCTTAAACTTTAACTTGAA
Organism: Melitaea cinxia; assembly: GCF_905220565.1. Classification (NCBI taxonomy): domain Eukaryota; kingdom Metazoa; phylum Arthropoda; class Insecta; order Lepidoptera; family Nymphalidae; genus Melitaea; species Melitaea cinxia. The sequence goes on from NC_059401.1 coordinate 16,767,918, forward strand.
TGAAAGAGTTTCTCTACGGGAATTCGTAGACTGAAATTTTATTCATCTTCTACCCAAAAAAAAAAATATACTCAGACTTACTTTATATCATTTTAAAAATTGCTACCTCACTCACCTACTACTAACTCACTTGCTAGTTTACTCTCTTAGATAGAGCAGGTGACGTTCAAGACATAGGAGGACGTTATCTAAGATTTAAACATATATATATTTTTTTTACAATAAAATGATTTGCTAAATCCATATTAAATACTTTTTACAAATAATAATAAATAAATAAACGCTTCACACTCAACGGCCCCCAGTACGATTTACTCTTGTGTGTATGGTCCGGAATCACACACAATACACAAGCACAAATGCCCAGGCCACGACAAACATCGATATGGAGTATACAAATGTATGTCGTGAATGTGGGTCGATCCCGTGACCGCCAGCGTAACAGCCAGTGATGTGACCGCTGCACCAATGCGTCATAACAAATTTAAGTTTATGACACTTTTCTAGTCTTTAAACATCGATTTTCTTGAGAAATAAGAGTGAAAAAGAAAACAATCAACTATATCACTGTCGTAGTTCTATTCGATTTTGACCAACTGCTGCAGTGGCTACACTTTCATACAGCTTAATATTTTGTAGTATTCTAAGCTACAATACATACAATAATTATAATTTTCAACCGACTTCAAAAAATGAGGAGGTTTCTCGATTCGACCATATATTTTTATGTGTGTTCGCGGATAACCTCGTCGTTTGTAAACCGATTTTGCTGATTCTTTTTTTGTTTGAAAGCAGATATCCCAAGGGTAGTACCTTAATAAGGAAACCAGGATCTGATGATAGCATCCTAGAGAAATCGAGGAGAATCTTCGAAAATCGTAGTGCCGTACGTTGTATTAGTTGTCGATGTAATCGAAGTCGGCTTTTTACGTTTGCTAGCAAACACGATTACAGAAACATCGGTTTAAAATGTCCTTGTCATACATAAATAACATAATAACATTATCTACTTAAAGATTTTAAATGATTTACAATGTTATAAACAAGCAGTAGTAACACGTTATGATAGGCTGTTTTTTTTAAATTAGGTATAGCTGTGATTTAATCTAATAAAATTTCTGCCTTAGTTTTTCTATTATAACTAAATAGTCTCAAGAACATTTTTGTCAATTATTTACATCATTTATCAAATATACTTAAACTGAACTGGCCATGATAATGCAAATAAATGAAAATGAAGTACATCACAAGTAAAATCATTTGTGTGGCGGCCGCCCTTAAATCGAAAACCAATTATGGGAAAAAACGAGACATAAATATAGGCACGCATTGTCCCCTTGTGTGTACGAGAGGTTATAGCGATATAAACATTCTGGATGCGACGTTGGCGACTTATGAAATCGCAAATCTGTTCACGTTTTTTTAATGAGCAAATGATTTCATTAAAATGATGATTGATTAATAAAAATGATTTTATTAAAAGTCTTGTGTAATTAGTAAATAATGATTCTACTCGACTCTTTCGATGTCGTTTTTTGAATACTGCACTATCCAGTATGAGGTAAAACTTGATTTAAATGACGTAGAACAATTTGAATTTAGTAACAGTGTTCTAAGATTTAAAAAAAAAACTGGTGCGAATGAGAATAATTTTCTTGTATTGTTCTTATGATATTATGAAATATTATTATTTTTCAAACATAAGCTGAGAAACACCTAAAACTTACTACTTTGTACCCAGTTATTTTAGGATTATCGCAAAGGTTATTAAATATTTATTAAATCAAAAATTGCTTCAAGTTCTTAAAAATAATTCTGCGTAATTAAAAAATGACATGAAGTTTTGACCATTGACCATTTTGCTTTCTCAGTAATATATAGAAATGAATAGAAGGAAGGAAGGAAGAAGTTCAATAAAAAAGTTGGTATAAATAAATTTCGCGTCCAGTACATTTAGTTCCACGACGAAAACGTTTAATTAACACGACTGACAGCGCGATGTGAGTCGACACACCGACGCCATACATTGCGACGTAATAACGTGTTCTACATACTACGTTGTCATGGGATGGATTTGAATATATAATCTATGGAGATGACTTAGTAAATGTAAAATAAACGGGACGAAGGTTGGCTTTTATTATTTTCCAATATATTATTGAATGAATTATTATTGCAATACATACATAATTATATATTTTAAATCATTTCAGCCTATTGCAGTCCACTGCTGGACATAGGCCTCCAAAAGTTCGCGTCGAAAATGGTGTGAACTCGTGTATTTTGCCCATAGTCACCACGCTGGGCAGGGTTGGTGACCGCTGGGTATTTTTTAAATGTTATGGATTTATTAATTTAGTCACATAATCATTTTTATTTGATATCAATACAGGAAGACTTATAGACTTTTTTTTTTAAGGAATATGTTTCTGTTCATATGACAATTTCTGTTGTTCTTTTATCAATTTGTAAAACAAGTGCTTCGATGCTTCTATCTGTACACTCGGGTATTGTTTATTATATTTTTCGAGTACGCGTACGTTTTTCGTGGCGTCTTTTTGTTTGATTCGAGTGTTTTTTAATATATTTACAATTCCATGTCTGTAACTAAAAAATAAAAGTGATAAAACCGTATCAGGGTCAAATTTGTGTAACGAAATTAATGTAAAATAAAGGCTTAAACAGAAATATAGTTATCATCATCATCATCATTACAGCCTATACAGTCCACTGCTGGACATAGACCTCTACAAGTTTACGCCAAAAATAACGTGAACTCTTGTGTTTTGCCCATAGTCACCACGCTGGGCAGGCGGGCTGGTGACCGCAGGGCTGATTTTGTCGCACCGAAGACGCTGCTGCTCGTCTTCGGCCTGTGTAAGATTTGCAAATTACTATATTTTTATTGCGAAAACTATTCAAAAAGGGGATATTTACTATGTTTTTATTTACATCTCTCGATAAATCTTATATAAAAAAAAATAAAAAAATCGTACTATCTATATACATAAAAATGAATGTTTGTCTGTATGTCCTTTATAGAATCGTAAATTATGCATTTGATCTTGTCATGATCTTTGGCAAAGTGTTGTCATGAGCCCACAAAGGTTTCTGAGTTTGTTCGACCAAAAAAAGATAAAAATAAAAAGCGTAGCAACGCGCACAGCATACAGCTAGTATTTTATACAAAGAACTTCAAAATGTAATTAGTTTTGCTTCTTTTTGAGTAGCCGAATAGAGTCTTATAGACTTCATCATAAACATAGTAAAAAATAAATCCAAACTTAGGGTTGGAAAATAAAAAAGCCATTCTTTATTGCGACAACTCTTTTTTAGTAATAAATTATATCGATGACATTAATATGATCGATACAAGACGTCGATTTGTTGGCGGACTAATCAATCACAGTAAGTAAATGATGCTTTTATAGCCGTGAATTAATTCAATATCTATTACAAATATTTATTGAAAACATAACTTTTTTCTTAACCTGGGGCTTTTTAGTTCGAGGTTCTTATTTATTTTCTAACAACGTAATGAATAATAGCCTAAAAACAAGTTTATCCTCCACACTCTTATACCCTACGTATGTTACGTAGGGTATATCAATATCCACTTTATAGTATGTAAAATTGTAACTTTGTATACGTTTGTAACCTAAAAAGTTACATTTTTACCAAAACAAATAGTTTCTCCTAGTTAAAGTTTAAAACTATGTTCATATTCATCATAGTTTTATGATCTATAATCAGAGCTATATTGCAAAAAAGAAATCCCACACACACAAACATAAACACAAGCTAAATCTGACAAGAAATATAAAAAACTACGTTGCTATGTACCCAATGAAACATCATTGGATCACATTTATTAACCCGCCTAAATTAGAGATTGCCAGTCCAAGATTGAATACAAAAACAACGGATACAAAAACAAACAGAAAAGCAACGAAATCAAACGAAAAAAAAATTGAATTTTTCTTTTTTTAAATTATTTTACAGGAGTAATACTGAAGCTTCACGTTTGTAGTAAAATTCTGTAATGTTGTCTACTATCTGCAGAGCATTTTTTCATTCGTGGCTCAATTTCATCTCTGTAATCCGAACTTTTTTCGTCCGCTGTCTGCAACGGCCATTACAATGTAAAAATTCTAATTCTCTCGTTAAGTCCTTTACCCTTTCGCGAGCTGAATATGAAATGATACATTTTCTGCACAACTTTTGTGAATAATTGTGTCTCGTTTGGAAAATTTTAGCAAATATATAATATTATTTTATTCTACTTTTTTTTATTAATCAAATTTTATTTTTCTTTGCGACGTATTTTATTTAACATAACAGATTTTCGACGAGCTTAGACATTCCAAGTTTTAGAGAGGTTATATTACTAACAAAGTAAAATAATCAACTAAGATAAATAAATTCTTATGTATGGTACTTGTTGATGAATGTACACACATTACCCAACTTACATGGCCTAAGATATTTTTTTTGTATGAAAATTAACTTATCAAAAAACAATAATATTCCGATTTCCCACCACACACTACGCGAAGCATAACTTTTAACAAAATAAATTGGATAACCGCTTCAAAATTAATTGTCCACGGATTCATTGGGGCAGTGCATTTACTTAATTACTTCACTGCAAAATTTAACGATCGCCTGATTGCAGGCACTTACACTGATTGCGATACACCTTTATAGATCATGTCTACGCTTTCAGTTATAAAGTTCAGACCATCTTTAAACGATCGGTGATTTTTCAATACTTCATCATTACATCATTACAGCCTTTACAGTCCACTACTGGACATAGGCCTCCACAAGTTTACGCCAAAAATAGCGTGAACTCATGTGTTTTGCCCATAGTTACCACGCTGGGCAGGCGGGTTGGTGACTGCAGGGCTGGCTTTGTCGCACCGAAGACGCTGCTGCCCGTCTTCGGCCTGTATATTTCGAGGCCAGCAGTTGGATGGTTATCCCGCCATCGGTCGGCTTTTCAAGTTCCAAGGTGGTAGCGGAACTATGTTATCCCTTAGTCGCCTCTTACGACACCCACGAGAAGAGAGGGGGTGGCTATATTCTTTAGTACCGTAGCCACACAGTACAGTAGTTTCAATACTTATACTGTTTGATATGTGTGCGTGTGTGTATAAAGAAAAGGAAAAAAACACTCTTTGAAAGACATTATACCCATTTATCACCTTCCAAGACTTAAATGTAAATTCACCATTTCCAACTGACTCAAATCTTTCACATATGATGATACCGAAAACCTTCTTGTTTATTAAGCAGCTGACTCTACGTATATAATTGTTTGTATGTATTTTATTTTCTCTTTTTACCTCCATTTTCTTGTGGACCTTTTGGGTCTTTGTCCGCACTTAGCATAGATTTGTAAAACAAGCTTATATATACCATTATCTACGAGGCCTGTCTCCATTTGGACTAGTTGTGTACATGATCCTGTATTCTTAACTTGGGGGGGGGGGACATAGTGACTTATAGTACAGATATTTTATACCTTTTTTGAGCACCAGTCCATCGCTAATCGTGTTGTCAAACTTGGTGTTGGAGTTATATCATTAATAAGATAAGGTTTCATTGTATCAACATGACTGTGATGGAATAAATCATTATTATTATTATTATTATAACTATACATTCATGGCGATACACAAAAAAAAATTGGTTGTCTGTATAGTTGGTTTATGGACGATAGTTTAACGTGACAACGTCATAGCAAAACATCTCTTCGGACGCATAGGCGAGTGGAAGAGAGATAGATGCGGCGAATGCATAGAATGAGCGTAACGGGACAATGACACCTCTTTTTGTGCATACAGCCGGCGTTCATTGATTTATTAGACGTTGTCAGGTCAAAAAAATATTATAAATGATGTATGATGATGATGATAATAATGCACCAACAAATAACTGTACCACCTACCCTGTTCTGTTGTCTGGAAAAAAATGGCTAAATTGCTAAAAGTCCGCCCATTGTACTTCACAGTCTGTATCTGTCTTTAAATGTGTTTAATTCTTAAAACTTCTGAAAAGTCAGGAAAATAGGCTGTTGCGATTTGTTCTATCGACGATGATTACGGTCTCGCAAAAGCTTAATGAAAATATTAATAAGCCTTAAGCTATGAAAAATCACATGATGATAAGAGCGATTGTAAATTTCGAAGTCAACGCAGGTAAAATCAAAAGGATCTAGCATTACTTCCAACTTACTTACTAACTCTATAATAATAAGTAGAGATTTTGAATTTATTGATTAATAATCGTCGTTTAAAGAATCATTAATACCGACTTCACTCACACTTCATACTAATGAATGAACTCTTAGCGATGCTGAATGTTGGTCGCTGATGACGTCACACGGTGCTTGTAATTACTACCACAAGAGCATAATTTGCGGTTGTGTATTAATGATCACTCTTGTTATTGCTGGCAATGACCAATTACCATCAGGTTTCGTCTGTATGCACGTGTAATTTAACCCATTAGCGCCGTGTGTATTCGTGTATGATCACGGCTGGCACGGCTAAATTTATTACTATAAATCGCGTCTTGAACAATTTTTTTTAGGAATCTATTAACATATGTTTAGGAATATGACTGTTTTGATTCATAACGATTTGGGTTTGTCATGTGCGGGGATTGAACCCGCAACCGCCAGCGCAACAGCCACAAACCAGTGCTGTGACTGTTGCGCCACCGCGTCAATAAGTTATATCTGACAGTTGATGATTGCAATTACACCTTTTTACGGTATTAGAACAGCGTAACAGTAAGTATAAATAGTAAGTATAAAATATTGGAGCTAAACATAGTCCACACGCGTTCTACTGTAGATAATTGTATTATTTCTCTACAAAGACCTATTGTTATTATAAGGTGTTTAAGATAAGAACCAACGCTGACGGCTATTGTACTTGCCGTTATATACCCCGAATATCCAACACATACAAAACAGACAAGCACACAAATCAAAAAGATATTTTCTTCAGTCTGGAATCGAAAGCTTTAAACGTTATTAGTACTTTCGTCAACATTAAATATAATCAAAATAGTCCTAGTTTGACAGAATATGATGTATATTTCAAGTAATTTTTTTTTTACTGAATTTTGTAAAACTCTGTATATACTCGTATGATTTAGCTTAAGTCTCGTACATATAGTAATTTAATACACAAGATTAAAACTGGGGTATTGCATAGCAGAACATTCTTGCTCAAAATATGGAGCAGCCCGACTGGGGAAGTACCTCGACCTTACAGGAAAAATAATACTATTTTCAAGCAGTGTTGTGTTCCAGTTGATAAGAAAGGTGACCAGATCTCCTGATCGCGCTTGCGATGTTTCTGATGCTACGGACGTCTATAAAAAATGTTAATTCTGCTGTTTCATAATAAAAAACAACACAGGAGTAAACATAAATTTAACATACCATCATAGAAAAATATGTTTTTCTATACAAAACAGTATCAGAATTTTTAATAGAAATTTCAACCGAAATGATTTATTGATATCACGTCTAGACTGAGTAAAAAACTACCATATTCAATTTGAAGCTTGAATATTCAGTAAGTATTTTTTTATAAAATAAAAATTTCTAACAATTTCAGCCTAATGGACGTTGGCTAAATTGTTCGGCGGTATACAGTTTAACTTATACACTCAATCGGTTATATAAAATTCAGAAGCAATAACAACATTATATCACTTAAAATTTTCAATGTATAAATTAAACTGCAAAGGCACTTTTGACTCATAATTGTGCAAATGATAATTATATTAATGTTTGGTAAATTAAATAATGTTGATTTGAAGCTAAGATCGATTTGGAATGTAGATTCTGCAGAGAAGAATCGGTAAGAAACTCAAGTTATAAGAGAACTCAATTATTCTAATAAGGGCATCATTTATATAATATTATACAGTTGTGTAGTGAACCGAAAATGTTTTTAATACAGAAATAAAAAGGATTAGGCGAGGAAATTTTGAGGAATAGTTAGCATACGAAATGAAATATGGTATCACGGATATCATGGATTTTTTTTTTTTTTTTTTTTTTTTTTTTTTTTTTTTTTTTTTTTTTTTTTCATCTGTCATTAAAGCGAACGGACGTGTTTTGGTGTGTCTCCTAATGTATAGATCATAACAGTGGTTAAAAGTGATTTTCTGTGCTTAGAAATCGTTTAATCTCATAATTTGAATTTACAATTACAAAGCATACTGTTAGTTTATATATTCAACTGGTGTTATCATTATTAATCGGCGTGTTCGTTATTCAAGCTGTGAGTACTTTAAAATTATATCGTGAAATTCTTAATAATATTTCGAAGTGACCGCATCTTTGTTACGATAATTGAATGACTGGAAGAGTGCGTTTTGAAATATATGCAATATTCACAAGTTCTATGCATGTCACTATAGCTTTTTAAGTTATGACATAGAATTGGATTTAAGACAAGAATTACCAAGTTCGATCCTCACGCCCTGCCTGTGTCGCTCTTTTATTTTATTTTTGTTGTAGCTTTTTGTTGCTTGTTTATTTATTTATTTTTTATTTCATTCTTTATATATCTATATTTATTTATTTATTTTAATCTTTTTTTTGTTGTTTTTTTAATATTTCATATATATATTATTAATTTTACTTTTTATTAATTTAACATATTTTTTTTTCTTCAATATTTTTTTTTTTTTGTTTATGCAATATATTTTTTTTTACAGACACAATTTTTTTTATATAATTATATAAGTAATTAGTGTTACTATTGATATGTATTTGAAATGTATTAATTAATTTGTTTGGTAGTTGTAGTTGTTTAAATTTGTATTACTTTTTATTTATATTTCATTGTAATTTATTTGCAAAGGGATGAATAAAAGATAAATAATTGCTTAAATGAACAATATTTAAATAAACAACAATATTGTTTTTGTTAATATTATATGGTATAGTGAAATTTTGGGGGACGATATGGATCGCTGTTGTGACGCTTGCAGGAAACATGTTGAGCCAAAAACATTTTTGCAATGTAGCTTGTGCAAGTTAAAATATCATCACATGTGCCTGAATATAAACAATGCACAGTTTGCTAAGCTCTCTAAAGAATACCTCTCTTCCTGGATTTGTCCTTCTTGTAACAATGTGACACGCCGTACTGGCTCGAATTGTAATACTCCGGTGAGGTCTACACAAGTTCCTACAGAACCAATGAATATGTCGTGTGACAATTTGAACCTAGATGCTACAATTGACAGCAACAGCACGACATCAGAGCCACTCACACTCGACAGTATCAGTCGCCTTTTGGATTCTAAGCTTAAGTCCAGTTTTTTAGAATTTTCTCAAGTGTTTAGAGCTACTTTAAAGCAAGACATTGTAGATATCGTTCATAGAGAAATGAATCCAGTAATACAAGAAATAAAAAACGATTTCACGAATACTACAGATTTCATATGTGAGGAACAAAAATACCTTAAACTCCAAATAGAAGAAAAAAATAAGATCATTAAGAATATGGAGTCTGAAAACATTCGTTTGCAAGCATCTTTAAGTAGAATTGAGGATGAGCTGGCTATCATGGAGAGGAACTCAAGAGCCTGCAACGTTGAAATACAAGCTGTACCGGAGAGCAAAAATGAAAATGTGTTAATGTTGTTCAAGAAATTATGTAGTGTCATTAACTTTACAGTGGATGATTCTTCCATACGATTTTGCCATCGTGTAGCCAAGATGAATCATACTTCCGGGCGGCCTCGTAACATACTCGTGGGTCTATCTTCTACTTCTCAACGAGATGAAATTTTGTCTGCATTTTATCGCTTTAACAAGGCTCATCGTAATGATAGACTAGGATCAACACATTTGGACATCAATGGAGAACATCAGAAAATATTTGTGAGCGAACATCTTTCACCAACTTTAAAAATGTTATACTCTGAATCTCGTAAATTAACTAAATCTCATAACTATAAGTATGTATGGGTACGTTTTGGAAAGATTTTCGCTAGACGTGACGATGATAGTCCCGCCATCTGGATAAAGAATCATGAAATTTTAGATAAGCTTCAAAAGCCTTAAAAATTCAACCTCTTATTTTTCTTTTTCGATCAGGATATTTCATTTCAGTTGTACTAGTTTGCATTTTTATCATGGAAATTTTTTATCAGAATGTTAATAGGATTAGAACTAAAATTAATGAAATATATTCTAATGTTTTAAACAATGATTATGATGTAATTTGCTTAACTGAGACCAATCTCAATAATTCCGTATATGATAATGAAATACTTGATACACGCTACAATATTTTTCGCAGAGATCGTTGTACAACATGTATAGGAAAGGGCGATGGGGGTGGTGTGCTCTTGGGTATTAAGAGAGAGCATAATGTTATTAGGCGCTATTCTTGGGATAGTATGGTTGAAGATTTATGGATAACTGTATTGCCGAGCGATGACTCTCATAAATCAATTCATATTTGTATTTGTTACTTACCACCGGATATCTCTTTAGATCTACTTGAGCTATTTTATAACTCGTGTACTAAAATTATAATGGATGCAAAATCAACTGACGAGTTTGTTTTAATTGGCGATTTTAACACACCACATATTACATGGATGAAGAATGGGGACACCTTGGGCTATTCTGCGGTATCTCCTCAAGATAATAAAGCTAACTATTTGATTGAGTTTGTGAGTGTGTGTGGCTTGGTGCAGTTCAATGGTATTCCTAATCGCATCAATCGGTACCTCGATCTCATTTTATCCTCAATTGAATGTTCCACGTGTGAGGCTGAACCATTGTGTTCACCAAACTCTCATCATCCTGCTCTTGTTGCAGTTGTCACTATGCCTTCGGCTTCCAAAAATCTTGACCGTAAGCGGTGCAAGCGTTATAATTATAATAAATGTAACTTTGATGAGTTAAACAGAGATATCGAGCAGACTGACTGGCAGCAAATACTTAGTTCTTCAGATATTGATGTCGACGTCCAACAATTTTATAAGGAACTGATAAGGTTGATAGGAAAAAGTACTCCGATGACTGATGTTCATTCTTCGGCTTTCCCGGTTTGGTTTAGTCGTGGCTTAAAGCGGTGTTTAAAAGAAAAACGCAAATTTCACAAATTATATAAAAAGTTTAAGAACCCTCGAGATTATGATACATTTGCCATGTTGCGTGCGAGGGGTAAGAAGTTGATGGTGTCTTGTTATAAAAAATATTTGCAGATGATTGAGGAGTCCCTGTGTTGCAATATAAAGTCTTTTTGGAGCTATGTTCAAGATAAAAAATGTAGCAATAGCAATATCCCCAGCACCATGAATTATGTAGGTTATGAAGCATCTAGCAGAAAAGAAATATGCGAATTATTTGCGAAATACTTTAGTTCTGTTTACTCTAATAACTCGGCCAATTGCGCTCAACATTCAGACTTTCTAAACTATCCAGAACCTAATGATTCCATTAATTCTTTGGCCGTAAATGAACATCAAATCAAGCTTAAAATTAAAAATATTGATGAGCACAAGGGATCGGCACCGGACGGTATCCCTCCTGTTGTATACAAGCGTTGTATTAAAACAATTTGTGTTCCTTTATGTGTTCTTTTCAATAAATCCTTAAAGTCTGGTACGTTTCCTACACTGTGGAAAACAGCTCATATTGTCCCTGTTTTTAAATCAGGTGACAAATCATGTTGCGAAAATTATCGTCCTATAAGTATTTTGTCTTGCTGTGCCAAACTGTTTGAGTCAATTGTTTATGATGTGCTGTATAATCATTTTAAATCTTCTTTATCTCCTAATCAGCATGGTTTCGTGAAGGGTAGGTCGACTACGAGTAATCTGTTGGAGTATAAGAGTTACTTGTGTAAAGTATTTGCTAAGTGCGGGCAAGTTGACTCAATCTACACCGACTTCTCTAAAGCTTTTGATCGAGTCAATCATTCCATTTTAACACATAAGTTGGCACGATATGGTGTTCATGGTAATCTTTTAAGATGGGTGGAATCGTATTTAAGCAGAAGAACTCAGTTGGTTGCTCTAAAAGGTGAACTTTCATCTGTTTTTACGGTACCATCCGGCGTTCCTCAAGGGTCACATTTAGGCCCATTGTTTTTTAATATTTTTGTGAATGATCTTACGTTGTGCTTAAAAAGTCCTTGTCTTTTGTATGCCGATGATTTAAAAATTTATCAGACCATTACTTGCATCAACGATGCTATGAAGCTCCAAGGAGATTTGAATACCATAGCAAGATGGTGCCAAGTGAATGAGATGGACCTTAATGTTAACAAATGCTTTGTTGTTTCTTTTACAAAAAAGAAATTCCCTATTAATTTTAATTATTCCATAAAAAATTACAATTTATCCCGTAAAACTGAAATCAAAGACTTAGGTGTTATTTTTGACAAAGAATTAAGTTTTCGTACGCATTATGACTTTATCAACCAAAAAGCTTCAAGTTTACTTGGATTCATTCTAAGAGTGTCTAAACCTTTTAAAAAGGCTTCATCTTATTTAGCTTTGTATCATGCTCTCGTAAGAAGCATATTAGAGTACAACACTGTGATCTGGTCGCCAAATTACTCCGTTCATGTTAACCGCATAGAAAGAATACAAAAGCGTTTTCTTAAATCGGTCTGCTTTCGTCTCGACCTGCACCGCGAGCTCCACACTTACGAAGAAAGAATGAAAAAGTTTCAAATGATATCTCTAGCCTATCGTCGTAAATATTTAGATCTTATGACACTTTACAAAATAATTAATTACTTCATTGACTCACCATACTTGCTGTCTCAACTTAACATTAACATAAACTATCGTATTAGAAGGCCTAAGGTGTTCTCTCTTGACATTTATCGTAATAACACCTCTTATTATAATCCTTTATCTCGTATGTGTCGCCAGTACAACCAGCTTGTCAGTACGTGTATCGATATAGACATCTATCACTGTTCTCTCGCTTCTTTCAAAACCAAAATTTTAATAAATATAACTTGTTAAGCAAACTTAGTTTTTAAGTTTAAATTTATATATGTATATTGCATTCCATCCACTTCTGTTCTGCTTAGTGTATTATGTTACTGTATGTCGTACACATTAAGGGTTTCAACCTAGATATAATGTTATGTTTAAACTATTTCTGTATCTTTTAATGGCTGTAACCTGTTCTGTACGTAATTAAATAAATAAATAAATAAATAAATCACGATCATAAAGTATTTATCATTTCACGTACTATAAGAAAATAAATATAATTTAAAGATTTTAGCTGTGTATCATTAAAATTACGGTTTAAAAGCACTTAAAGTTTACTTAAACAGTATTTTCATTTCATCTTTCACTAAACCTAGCCCCTTATTTTAGAGTACTTGACTAAGAATTACCAAATTAAGTTGTAAAACATTTGACCAAAGATTAAGCAGATTACATAAATTATAAACGTCAAAATGTACTTCCCCCTAATGACGCTGAGTTAAAAATCGTGTTCACAGTAAAATAACGCTTTCGAATATTACCCGCTACATGATCACCAAAAACACGCAGCGTTGATGCTTATCATGCACGAGACCGGAAAAATGTATGCACTTAAAAAACGCTGATGACGATGATATCATATAGAAAGAAAGCAACAGAAGAATAGACTTTTTTTTTATACACAATGATCGTCGAAAAAAATGTAAGTTCTTAATAAACAAAAATAAATTAATAAATAACATACACACGTTTTTCGCCTTTTCTAAGAATGTCACAAAGTTTTCACGCACTTTTCCGTTTGTTTACTTTATTTTATTTTATCGAATTCCAATTTTATTTAAAAGTCGCCATAACGATGTCATACTTCCATTAAATAATCTGGCACCTTTCAAAGACATTAATTATTGTAAAACTCTGGGCAACTCCTTCCTTTGCCTCTTTTTGGGAGTCGATAACTTATTATCTTCAATATTGGTGTCATCATATTTTTCTTTACTTATTTTTGACACTAAGCTGTGTGGCTACAGCAATAAAAAATATAGTCACCAGCGTCTCTTCCCGTGGGTGTCGTAGGAGGCGACTAAGGGATAACACAGTTCCACTACCACCTTGAAACTTATAAAGCCGACCGATAGCGGGATAACCATTCAACTGCTGGCTTTGAAATACACAGGCCGAAGACGGGCAACAGCGTCTTCAGTGCGACAAAGCCGGCCCTGCGGTCACCAACCCGCCCACCCAGCGTGGTGACTATAAGCAACACACATGAGTTCACGCCATTTTTTGGCACGAGCTTGTGGAGGCCTATGTCCAACAGTCGACTGCGATAGGCTGAAATGTATGTGTAATGCTGTAATGTGCTGTAATTTTTGACACTGTATTACGCCTAATTTCAAGTGCATGTGCAACTCGATCTCTATGTGGTTGACAGATAATAATGGACCGCTATTTTCTCACTCCCGTTCAAAGTATTCCCGAAAGCGGACAACCAATTGATTGTTTGAAACGTTTTTCTTTTGTTCTTATCGGCATTTTACAGAACAGAACACACACACAAAATGAATAACTAACAAAAAATAATAACAGAACTTAACAACAATAAAACAGCAACAAATACAACTATAACAACTGGCAAAACCAAAACACGGGAAGCATACAAGAGACAGAAAGTACTGATTGAGATATCGATCGATTCACAAGATGGCCGTTACGATTATTTATTTTAGCCGATTACTACGTGTCAATCCCTATCATCAAACGTTTCGTTTCATGCCTGTAATTTTAAGTTATTATTTTTTCTGTACCTTTTTTATTTTGTTTAAAATGTAAAAACGCATATTTAAATACAATTTCAATCTAATCAAGCATTAGTATTTGCTTTGGAAACTAATCGGTGATTTTTAAAAATGTATATTTATCCGATTTGTTGAAAATAGTGAGCGTGTATTGGAACATATCAAATGTCACCGTACCCATCCTATGTAAAATAGACTATAAGTTCGAATATTTTTACTTTTCCTGAATTTCCTGGATTTGCTGAAAATACATTTTTTAAAGGAATAACATTGTTTTACTCTATTACGCTAATATTTTTTTTTGCTTTTATTTTGTACATTTTTAAGTAAAAAAAAAATAATATAATAATAATCATGATGTACCTTTTTAAAATCCTTGTATTATGCCCTTCAATTTGATACCCATATTGTAGTATTCGAGAAAAAAAATTTTTTTCATTAACTACAATGGCTTCGCGCAGCCTCCATGTTTGATTTTTTTAATGTCACCTATCTAAGAACACTTGGGCAGCTAAGATGAACCTAACGATACCTCAATTATGTAAATCCGTTCAGTGGTTCTGGAAATATGAGGTAGTAAAGAATATTACATACATACACACAAGATACGCGCGAAAAACATAACCCTTCCTTGGCAGTCGGGTAATAATAGTAAATAAAAATATGCAGACAAGCATAGTTTTCATAATAAAGTCATATTTTTTTTAGGTAAGTCTTTAGATAGCCATCGAATTATCTAAGCTCAAAATTTGACCGTTTATCAGCATAATTTCGTTACAAAAAAAAAAATAACCCTACCCTATCTAACTTCAAAATGACGGCTCTTAATCTAAAGAATAGCCGTTTTATATTATAAAGATAAACATCATGTTACTAGCTTCAGCCTTTATGTGAATAAAATATTCATTTTTAAAGTAGATACTGTCGAGTTTCTTGCCGGTTCTTCTTAGTTGTGTCTTCATTCTGAATTCGGCAGTAACTTTAATAAAAATACGTCACTAAACAAAAATTCTTATAAAAAAACACTAAATACGTCTGTATTACACAATATAAAAACAAAGAGAAAACTTTCATGCAATTTTATCTTCAAAATCTGTCATCTGTTAAACTATATCATCACCATCATCATCATTATTTCAGTCTATTACAGTCCACTGCTAGACATAGACCTCCACAAGTTCGCGCCAAAATGGCGTGAACTCATATGTATTGCCCATAGTCACCACGCTGGGCAGACGGGTTGGTGATCGCAGGGCTGGCTTTGTCGCGCTGAAGACACTGCTGCCCATCTTTGACTTGTGTATTTCAAAGCCAGCAGTTGGATGGTTATCCCGCCACCGGTTGGCTTATTAAGTTCCAATGTGGTAGTGGAACTGTGTTATCCCTTAGTCGCTTCTTACGACACCAACGGGAAGAGAGGGGGTGGCTATTTTAATGCCGTAGCCACAAAACAGTTATATATGTATAATATATATATGTCATAAATAAAAACAATAAACAGAAACCTCTTTGGTTGACCAAAAAAAAACGAACGACTTCCCGTATTCGCATCAAAATAATCGGAATACATATCGATACATCGAGACAATCCCTTTTAATATTAGCAAGATTAATATACGATATCGAATACATGAGCCGTGAATCGAGTCCGCCGACGATGAGTAATATACCACGCTCGATGGCTCGCAGATTACAGTCTATAAATTATTATGAAGCAATCAGTGTATTGCAAAAGTTTCAGGTGGCTTGATAGCTGACGCGACGCGTGCGATACGATCGCTTTATTGAATGAAGAATCATGTATGCCTTGTCGAAAATCGGTAGACAAAACCTTGGTAGCTTTTCTCAATAACTACTCGAGAATTTTCGACTTTAAATGATTTTAACGTAACTTAATAAAAAAATTACAGTTACGACGATAGTGACGTTTAATTATTACCATGTTGATTATACGCAAGCACGCACAGACGCAAACGCACAAATACACACACACACACATCGAAAATGTTGTAAACCTTTAAGAGAAGGAATCTCAGAAAGGTACGAATGGCAAATTTATATACCTTTTTTCTGTATCCAGTAAAAAAACTCTAAAGCTGTAATAACAAGTTATTAACTAAATTTCAAATCGCTCGACATCATCAATTTAAACTTATTAAGATTAAAACGCTCTTAAACAGCGTAAGACATGAGACAAGACTCGTAATTTTGTCGTAAAATGTAAAAGTCATCATCCAGCTAGCATGAGTTTGCATAGATTTATTGGTAATATAATTTTGATTGATCGACGCGATCCGGCAAGGTGCCGCGCAGAAGTTTAAATCGAAACTTAGCGGTAGTAAATCTTAAAATATCTTTGTATAACTTCGGAAAACAGGTAACTGATAAAGTATGCTTACATCCAGAATTTAAGTGATTGATGTGAAAGTTAAGGTAGTATAAGTCTGGTAACTTAAGCCCATTTTCATGTTTTTTTTTTTGGAGGGTGACTTTTTCTTGGAAAATAAAATGAATCATTTTGATATTATGGATTTTTTTATTAACATATAAAAATGCAAAAAAAAAAAATCGTGTTGATAAATTTTATAATTTGTTATTTTTATTACTGTTGATCGAAGTTGGCACCTTGAAAAAAAGCGCGTGGGTGGCCCGAGTAATTTTGGCTCTTAATGTTACCTCAAATCAAAAATTCTTGATAATTCTTAATCCATATAAATGTCATTCTGGTCGGAACTACTGAAGGCAAATTTCATGGATAAATAATAAAATGGCGGACTATGAAATAAAAAGTTCTTTTATTTTAGCAAAGAATATATTATATAATTTTAGTAAAAAAAATCTCAGTACTTCTGACGAGAACTAGTTTTAACAGGCTTATACTAAGCCTGTTAAAATTTGAAAGCGATTGGTTTGGTAAAAAAAAATAACTAAGAATCCGCGCCGACGAGAAAAACACTGTTTTGAGAAAAACGCGTTTAAAATTCAGCAACTGATTTTCTTAAGCAAAATTATACATACGTTGAACGTCTATGCCTCGAGTCGCCTCAGTACCCACCATATATATCCTCCTTTGGTATTCTTGTTTTATTTTTTCGGTGTTGCCCCTTTCTTCGGAGTTACTTCTTTCTTCCCTATAACTTTTTCCAATCTATAATTTTTCTTCGTTTTTTTTTTTCGCTTTCTTCCGCATCTTCAATTTATTTTTTAACCCTATAACTCCGGAAATATTTGGATTTCGGTATATTCTCAAGACATTGTATTTTAAAATTAAGCAAAAAAAAACTTTCGGTTTTGTTGAACCCAAGTTACCAGACCAAGAAAAAATACATATTTAAGGTATTACATTATAAATGTTTTTTTTTTTTTTTTTTTGTTAGAAGTGTAATTATGGCTTCTTTTAAAATGTTTTGCAAGGAAGTTGATGAAGATAAAGATGATGAGCGGTGTTATGTAATGTTTCACAGATTTAAAAGTATTATTCCTGAGTTTTCTGCCTATTTTTCTCTTTTCCCTTTTCCCTCCCTCTCTCTTCCTCTTTCTGTCTCACATTCATTAAAAAAAATACAAAATTACAATACATTGATCGTATATTTTACTTTCAGCAAATTGTTTTACCATTGTCTATATCTGCACACTTACATTTTAAAAATAAAATATAAGCCATAATGGCACAAACCAAACAGGCACTGATAAAACTATAGGATATAAATTCAGGGTAAAGCTTTAGATTAGGAAAAACCGAATTTCGGGACCGTGGGGGGAAGGGGGGGGGAGGGTGGGGAACGCTACCCCTGGTACCACTGTCACACCTCAGAACCCCATGGTTATGGAGATATCAATGGTTAAAGTTTTGAGGTTAGAAGAAGAATTTCGAAAGTTAGAGGAACGCTTGGCTCCGGCGCTGCGGGAAGTGCAGCCCTTCCGCCCTTGCGTGCGAGGGCTGCCCTCCCTCCGCGCCTCCGCGGCACAAAAAAAACCCTCTAGGGGTAGGACAGACCAAGACCACGTGGACAGTGGGGTGCTCCGATTCGGTTTTGGGTATTTTTCAAATTTCTAAGCCTATATTCTAGCACGCAATGTTACTAATTTTATTAGAATATTATGTCTGACGCGTTATTTTGTTTAAAAGTGTCGATTTGTCACACAATGCAAACAGTACGAGCTCAAAGGTATTATAATAGCTTTAAATTCTTCTTCTAACCTCAAAACTTTAACCATGGATATCTCCATAACCATGGGGTTTTGAGGTGTGACAGTGTTACCTTGTATAGATTCCCCTACAACCTCCGCCCTCCACACCCAAAAACCCCATAATTCGGTTTTTCTAATTCGGTTTTTCCTAGTCTAGATCTTAGCCAAATTCAGGTTTCATCTTTCAAACACAATTTTAGATCTATTAAAACTAATAAAAAATCACTTTCTTCACATACAAAAATTAACATTTCCCTTCTCCAGTCCACAGACAACGCTGACTTGGCTTTTGTATAATTTAAATTTTCGGTCATAATTAAAATTTGCATCGGAAAGGATCCAATTATGCAATTTAGCACTTTGCCACTATCAACATGTACCTTTTTGTTTAAGTATACACTTTTATATGTATATATCTTGCTGTGTGGTTACGGCAGTAAAGAATATAGCCACTCTCTCTCTTCCCGTGGGTGTCGTAAGAGTTGAATAAGGGATAACACAGTTCCACTACCACCTCAGAACTTAAAAAGCCGACCGATTGCGGAATAGCCATCCAACGTGGTCCAAGCGTGGTGACTATGGGCAAAACACATGAGTTCACGCCGTTTTTTGCGCGTTCTTGGGGAGGCCTATGTCCAGCAGTGGACTGCAATAGGCTGAAGTGAGAGTTATAATATTACTTCCTATTAATATGTCATCATTTAATTTTTGTTTAATCCTGAAAATTAACAACTTTGTAGTATTTAAGAAGAAAACGAATCGACTCTCTATTAATATTCAAATCATGTGATTTTACACTAACTTTTTGATATATTTAGAAACTTATAAATTAAAACTTGACGTCGAAATTGTTATAATAATATGTGAAAGATATTTAATCGTTCTAGTTACGTGGTAAAAAAAAATCTTTAACTCTGACGGTAGTGAGTTCGATTTCTGATTTGAACGGATATTTGTATTTATACACATATTTGTTTCCAGTCCTGATATTTGTTTCTCGCCGATTTTTCCAAGAATCATTATCTCCTCGCTCTTACCTTAATATATAACAACTATGTATAATAAAATTAGACATTTCGACAAGATATTATGACATTTTAAAGATATTAATAAAGATCTAACACCAGTTTTGTAAGGTATTTACATGATATTAAAATATAACATAAATATATTAGATTACTTGATTTCAATCGCCAATAAAATTCAGTTGCAGATAGGTTCGCTTACAATATAAATTTGTTATTTTATAAAACACGTGCACCCGACCGACACACCGAACCGCGAGCCAATAAAAAATCGAATGTTCAAAAGAATTGAAACGTTAAAGGCATTTTTATTCAACGGTCCAGCATCAACCAAACTTAATTAAATCCGGAATCCATATTCCCAATACCCAATCAAAGGTTTGTAGAGAAAAATGGAGAGCGTCCAAGTCTTGTAATTAGCTCGTGGAAAAAATAAAACCCGTTATGAATATTCAGATCCGCTATTTGTCGAAGGTACGGTTTCTGAATTATTAACGTTGGAATGAGCTCAGCCAGTGCCGATACGGAACTTTAGAATGATACTTTAAGATTTTAATTACTTTTTATTACTTGAATGATTTTACTGATTTGATAATTTGTTGTATTGTTAGAATAAATGATAAGGGATATGGAAACCGTTCTGATTAAAATACAAAAATATATGCTCTGCTTATCATAATAGAAATGAACGACGTTGCAACAATTTTCCTTTTTTTTACATCTCAAACACACAAACGTACTTTACTGCATTCTCACATGCAAACAATGAAATAAAACAGATTTAATTTACTTGTAACTTAAAATTTTTAATTGTAAATAAAAGCAATGACATGTATATATAAAAATTAATGTTTGTCTGTATGTTTACAGAATCGTAAACTATGCATTTGATCATGTCATGATCTTCAGCAAAGTTTTATGCTTGAGCTCACAAAGGTTTCTAAATTGGTACGACCAGAAAAATAAAAAATAATAGAAAATAAAAAAAGCGTAGCAGCATACAGCTAGTTGTGAATAAAATTTTGAACGTACATTAATGTATTCAATAGATTTACTATTAAAATTACTTAATACATGTACATGTCATATTACATTAAACTATGTTAAGTTATCAGTATTTATTTTATGGACAAGGGTTGTCAGAAATCACCACCTTTCATTTTATTAAAGTTTATACTACAACCTTAATGTAATTTTAATAATTTATATAAATAAAAATAATGGCTTTATGTCTCGCTAAGTGCAAAACATTTTTAGCCGTATTTTTTTTACTTACCTTACACTTATAGAATTTTTTTATGGAATTAAGAGTTCGGAAAAAAGCATTATTTACATTACACGCATTGGATAGTTCATATGACTGGACACATAACTAAAAGTAAAAATAATAGCCTTTAAAATATAATTGAGAACAATTCAACGAAAATGTTCCACAGAGAGCCACAAATCAAATGGTAACTCAAAAACAATGTTGCAATTAGCATCACATGCCCAGTTAGTGAGTTGGCAAGCGTGATAGATCTCGCAAGTTGTAAGTTCCTCGTTTAGTTGTTCTGCCAAGTTGCAGTTGTGAACGATGGGGTCATTACTGGATTCACTCACGTCCCTATTACTTGTGTGCAACTTAAACGAGAAGCTCCTTGGTGTTTATACTCGTCTGCTGTGTTCTGGAATCGAGATGGTCCAATCGATACGAGTGGTCTGCAACATGACCTATCGCACACATATCGACTTTTACTATTTTTTTATACATATATGTATAACAAATTTATGACCAAAGATATAAGTCCACTTGCAATCAAATTAGTAGCTGTTTAAAACTACATATAAACAAAACTATATTTTACCGATTATTGTACCATATTAGGTCATGAGTTGGTGCAATAGTCACTGCAATTTCAACTATTCTTCTTGCTTTCTCGGTTTAACTCTGTTCACAACAAGAGTATGTATAGAAAATAAAGGTAGATGGATGTTTGTCATGGTCTAGGTTTTTATGTATTATTTTATTGTATATGTTTTCGGACGCCTGACATTGAATTCATATTTAAGTTATTAAAAATAATTGGATGTCCATTGTCCATAATTAGGAGCAACTTGGTAGCTGTTTTGTAAAGAAAAAAATTTGTGCTTATAGGCTAAATTAGGTAATCAAATTTCATAGGGATACGTTTTGTTGGCAATGGGAAGTATGACTGCCAATGCGTTCATGATTTTTTGTGTTGATTCCATACGTTACGGTAATCGCTTACCAACAGGCGGGCCGTACGCTTACTTTCCACCATATGGGTACAAAAAAAAACAACAACAAACACCTCAAATTTCAAATTAATTCTTGCATAACTTTATTTTGTTCAGTGGAGATAGAATTTTCCACCAAATATAACATCAAAGCGTACGCAGTAGTCTGTATAATAATATCGTGTAACAATACACATTCTAGCAAAAATACAAGAAAGATTGGAAAAACACGAAATACCTTTGATCTCTGAAATGAATGAATCCATTTAGGTTAATGTTTTTAGATCACCAGAAAACCGTACTTTATCACATAAATGAACCAAATTTACATTACAAAGACTTGATTATGTAATATTTAACACTAAATAAGAACAATTGGATTGTTTGTATATTTAATATTTATTTATTTATAAATACTTTATTACACAATACATTAAGAAATTGTACAAAAGGCGGGCTTAACGATATTAATAATAATATATGGATTAATAAAAATAATAATAAATTTAATGCATTCTCTACCAGCCAACCTTAGAACGTACAAGAGCAGACGATTAGACGCAAGAGAGAGAAATGGAGATTTTATATGTCTTAGCAATGTACATAGAACGCGGGAGTCTCATCTACAACTGGGACCAAATACACTTTACATGCTTTCTGAATATTTGCTCGTGAATACATTTTTGAAAGAAGAATCGTTTCCGCAACCACCAACATAAGAGTTTCTCATTCCTCTTTCACCCACCAAGATCCTACTTTTACAGAAAACCAAGACTCGCTTGTTGATGAAATTGAAGGATAAGTCAAATCATTCTCTCTTTGTGCATGTCTCCGACTGCATGTTATGTACGACGTTGCATAAAGTTTCGAAGGACTACCGTATTAATATATTTTAAATGTACAGCACAAAATGTTTGATATTGTTTCTATTTATTTCGCTGACTTTGTGTGCATATTGAATTTTTATCTTGTTCCAGCTTTTTCAGTTGATTTTCTATTACTTGTTCTTCACGCAGGCGGGTTTTTTTTTATTATTATTATTTTATTTATGTCTTTTTAGTCAGACAAATTACGTAATCGGTTCAATCCATTAAAACAGTTTACATCATGTGGTTGATTTAGTAATTTTTTAGGGTCAAGAAAACTGATAGCAAGCCCGGAGAAAGATTTCACTCTGCTCAAAGCAACGTAAGCCTGACCTTTAGCAAATAGGTGATAAGGCTGCTTAAGTCAACAACTATTAGTTTTAATATAATGAAATTATCATTAAAATTATTTGTTTGTATTTGGTACAAATACATAATTTGTTATTGATTTTATTAATGTAATTGTAAATTGGTGTGACATTTATTAATTTTTATTTGTAATTTTAATTGTATGTTTTTTTAAACCATTGTATTTTATTAGAAAGGCTACACCCCGAAGTTGATCGTCGCCTAGGAGGCGAGTTTAGCATGGCATATGCGTGGGAAAGAGCAAAGTCCACATTTTTTAAACTTTGATATTGTATTTCTTTATTAGTATTACGGTAATAATAATCATGATATACCTTTTTAAAATCCTTGTATTGCGCCCTTCAATTTGATACCCATATTGTAGTATTCGAGAAAAAAATTTTTTTTTTCATTAACAACAATGGCTTCGCGCAGCCGCCATGTTTGATTTTTTTTAATGTCACCTATCTAAGAACACTTGGGCAGCTAAGACGAACCTAACGATACCTCAATTATGTAAATCCGTTTAGTGGTTCTGAAAATATGAGGTAGTAAAGAATATTACATACAAACATACATACATACATACAAGATACGCGCGAAAAACATAACCCTTCCTTGGCAGTCGGGTAAAAATATAAAAATACGAATATACATACGACAGAAGAGAGGAAGGACCGGCTAAAGTCATTGTCAATAATATATATTTGTAGTAAATTAATCTATGAACTTATAACGTGACTCATAAGTTTAAATAGTGTTTCATTTTCTGTTTTTAGTTTGTATGTATATAAAAAAGTGAAATTTCATAACATACATTGGTCATCCAATTGGGTAATTGTGTCAGAAGCAGGTCTCGAAGGCCCAATGAATTCATTGATAACATTTGGTTTGACGTTATCTTCGTTGTCAGCATGACGAGGGTAAAGCTGAGTAGCTATAAACAACAGTCGTTAAGACCATTATTGCAATTCATTTTTTTTTCTGTCTTCTAATACGAAAGATGAAGGTTCATGACATTACTTGTCTAAACATGTTGTATGTAATATAAAAATTACGATGGTAGCAAAAAGTAGCAAGCTACTCAAGATATGTAGAAAAAGTGTGTGCGTGTGTGTGTGCAATTCACACACGGCAGAAGTGAAACTTCTGAAAAGTCGATCTAGCGGGTACATCGTTCCATAGTTTAATTGGCTAGAGCGCCGACACGGTCAGTCGGAGACGCGGGTTCGAACCCCGCTGGAGCGGTCACTTTTTGATATGATATTCAAAAATGTTTAGAATTCCTAATGTGTGGGTAACACAAAAATAAAATCGTACATATTTAAAATAGCATGGTGTCGTCTCCTGTCAAAGATTTTCATTGTAATATGAAACTTTGAATAGTTACGGGTTTCTGTAAAGAACTCACTATAGACGGCGCCACGGTTCGCTTAAACCGAAAATCATCATATCAAAAATTTCGATCTAGCGGGTACATCGTTCCATAGCTTAATTGGCTAGAGCGCCGACACGGTCAGTCGGAGACGCGGGTTCGAAACCCGCTGGAGCGGTCATTTTTTGATATGATATTCAAAAATGTTCTGAAAAGTCGTAGAAAAGTAGGCTATTGCGATTTATTCTATCGAAGATGATCACGGACTCGTGAAAAAGATCGTAAGCGCCATTAAAACGCGTCGCTTGTGCGCTTTGAACAGGAATGTATACTAACTCATTCTCTCCTATACATTTATGTATTTGTTTTTCAATTTCAAATCAAAACGATCTAATGAAGTTTCACATCAAAAAGTTATTTCAAGTCATCATCGTTGGCCTTAATCCGTCTATTGCAGAAGATTTAGAGAGTGTCAGAAATAGACTGTGTTGCCTAGGCCACTCTTCATAAAAACGCAGAGTTGCCTAAGCTGTGGCCCACCCTCTCGACCTCACTGGCTAGGCCCACAGGAACGACGAGTCGATACGTGTACCCCCTTTCTTCCCATGGGGGTCGTAAAAGGCGATCGAGGGATAACCTGGCTTAAAATCATCAGGGTCCTGGAGAAGGAAAACTTCATTTGAAACCCGGAATGGGGTCTCCGTCAAGCATTCGTGGCATAGCTCTAAAATGCGAAAGACTCCTGCAGCCGAACTGGCTCCACACGTATCGACTCGTCAGTCCTGTGGGTCTAGCCAGTGAGGTCGGGAGGGTGGCGCTGAGCTTAGGCAACTCTGCGTTTTAAGACCAATGATGATCGTACTATATAACAGCTCACGTATTACGCAACATTATACACATTATTTAAATTCAAGCATTTTGAAATTTCAAATTATAACACTAAAAAGTTTAAATTTTCACTTCTATTGGCAGTCTTTATAATGGGTATTTAATTATTACCTTATTATATAACTTTCGATTAGACAGACAATCAACCAATGTATCTTCTATGAAATAATATATACACGGAAGGGCAGGCTCAAACATTTTATGGAATATGTGCTTGGAACTTTGTACTGTTAGACGTACATAAAAACACACACAAACAATCAGTGAGATATTTTACACTTAAAAATGTACTGAAATAAGATTACTAATATTACATGTGTCCATGTAAACTATTTAAGTACATAGCTTATCCTTTCGAAAACGAAAATCATTTTCTATGAAAGCACTTAGTTAAAACGGGAATCGAATTCCATTTCTGAAGTTGTGTTAGTGTAACATTCGATAGATTAAGCCGCCCTGTGGCCTGTGATAGGAGTCCTCGGGGAGACAAGTACGCTTGCTACTTGTGTGGCGCAATTGATAAGCGGAATGCTGTTATAGAATATCCTATGCCTTATTTATTTTTTCTTCAATAAATATCAATTATTCCTTATTCTAAAAGTTTACTAAATAAAGTTTCGATCTTTTAGCGATAAAATTGTATTTTGACATACTTATCTGTATTATTACTGTTTGTTTACATTTCTGCGAAATATATTTCTAATTTTTTTTACTGCTTAGGAAAAAATTGACAAAATAACATTAAATAAAAAAAATTTGATTGTTTATTTTAAAATGGTAATAAAGTAACAATTACTGTTTTGATTTTGTATTTATTAAAGTCGTGAAAAATTTGATATTCATTTGTCGGGACATGATAACAAAAAGGAAAAAAGAGCAGGAAAAAAACCTTATTCATTATATTTTAATAACACACAGTATTATAAGATCGTATAAAATACATACGTACAATATAAGCATTAAAATAAAGATGATTCAAAACAAAGTTTGGGCACACAAAGAGACATTGAAAATCGCTTCCACCTATAACATAAAATTAAACTAAAAACGAAATTGAACATGAAATGATTGAATGCAGTTGTAAAAGCGACGCGGCTGAAATACCTAAGAACCTTTGTCTTAAACGTATTTATTATTCGTAATAAGGGAAAACAAAATAAACTTACATTTGAAATATTGAAGACAATCTTTGCAATTTGAATTTGTCAAAAGGGATTTATTCCAGCACTGCGTCTTTTTACCAACATAAGTCTCGGTAATCTTTTTTTTTTATGTCACTAGGTCGGCAAACAAGCGTACAGCTCACATGATGGTAAGTGATTACCGTAGCTTATAGACACCTGCAACATCAGAAGAAGAAGAAGAAGAAAGAAGAAATATACTTTATTGTGCATATTACATAACATACATCTTTAAAAATAAAATTTGCAAAACAATACTATGCACAAAGGCGGTCTTATCGCTAGGTAAGCGATTTCTTCCAGACAACCTTGGGGTAGAGGAGATTTTAAAATAAAAAGAGTAGGGTTATCAAAAGGCAAAACAAAAAAATTAAAAACAAAGTAGATCCTACATTCTAATAATAATACAATAATATATATATATATAGATAGTATATATTATAAACATATAAAGAATTAAATACACAAATAAATACATACCCATTACATTATAAATATAATATATAAATAAATAGTATATATTATAAATATATAAACAGTTAAATACACAAATAAATACATACCCATTACATTATGCTTTATCGTAAAATATATACACAAATAAATACATACCTATTACATTAATTATGAAGTAGATAATAGTTAATCATAAATATAATATTGAATAATTATCGACAGCACATTTACGAATAACTACGAGTAAACTTACTAACACAGACCAGCTTTTCACTAACAATTTAGGTAAAAATCTTTTAGTAGCTTCTTAAATGATGTAAGAGTTTTAGCCTCCCTAATAGTTTTAGGCAAAGCATTCCACAGAACTATTGACTGCACTGTAAAAGAGCAATTGTAGAAAGCAGTATGATGGATAGGAATATACAGCGTAGTTGTATCATTCGAGCGCAGTGCCTTGTCAGATTCACGCACTACAAACTTTTCTCTTAGATACTCAGGGGCCCGGGGACTTTTAAGCACATAGTAAAGCAGCGCCAGCATTCTAGTATTCCGGCGAAAGCGGATTGGCAACCATTTGAGCTTTTTACGAAAATCGGATATGTGATCGTATTTTCGCAAAGAAAATACGAATCTAATAGCTAAATTTTGGAGCCTCTCAAGTTTTGTCAGTTGTTGTTCAGTAAGGTCAGGATAGCACGCATCGGCATAGTCGAGATAAGACAGGAAAAGAGATTCCGCGAGTGCAATTTTAGTAGAAGTCGGTAGCATGTATTGTAAGCGTCTTAACGAATGCCAAGTTGAAAACATTTTTCTACTCACTTCTTTAATCTGCGTTGTCCAGTTCATATTCTCGTCCATGTAAACGCCAAGATTTTTAACACACTTACTATATGGTATGGAAGTGTTATTGATGAGCACCGGAGGTAAAGCAGCCCAGTCAATCCTCGAAATAAAAGCCCGACTACCCAATACTATAACTTGCGATTTCACTGGATTTAATTTAAGACCATAACAGCGACTCCATTCAGCCACAGCAGCAAGATCTTTATTAATTATAGTAATAGCCCCAGGCAAGTTTTCGAGGTCAGACTGAGCATAGATCTGCAAATCATCTGCATACAAATGGTAGAGAGAAGAAATGTTATTCGTGATGTTGTTAATGAAAATGGCAAATAGAAGAGGTGATAAGACGCCACCTTGAGGCACACCGACAGGTAAATTAGACCAAGAGGAAAGATCTATTGCCATCTTTACTCTCTGCCGGCGCCTCTGTAGATAACTACGAAACCAGTCAATCACTGATGGAGATATGTTAAGTGAACACATGGTACTAAGAAGTACGTCATGATCTACCGTATTAAAAGCATTACTGAAGTCTAATAAAGTCAGAACAGTAAGCTTTTTGTTATCCATGCCATATCTGATGTCCTCGGTGACTTTGACAAGAGCAGTAGTCGTGCTGTGTCCTATTCTAAACCCTGATTGAAGTGGATTAAGAAGATTATTTTTCGTCATATACAAAGTAAGTTGAAAGTGGACTATGCGTTCGAAGACTTTGGAAAGAAAAGGAAGGATAGAAATTGGTCGAAAGTCAGTAACAGTAGAAGGATTAGATTTTTTGGGTAAAGGAATAACGTAAGCATCCTTCCAAGTAATGGGAAAAATGCCAGAATCAATAGAACTGTTAAAAATATGCGTGAGAACAGGGAGAATTACATCAAAGATAGGTACCAGCATCTTACGACTAACGTTATCGCAACCAACGGCATCAGACGATATGGATAATATGTTCTTCTTAACATCACATTCAGTAATTTGACTAAAAAAGAACGGAGGATGATTAGGAGCTGGTAGCTGGGAAAGATGACGTAGTGTGCAAGCCTTTGTATTGGCGTCAAAGTCTGAATCAGGTGAAGCAAAATGTCGGTTTAGTTCGTCTGAAGAAATATCTGAGTAATAATTACTTGTTTGCTTACCAACTCCAAGTGATTTAAGAAACTTCCACACTTTTGCTGGGTTGCCGTTCTCAACCGATTTATGAATATGACGTCTTTGCGCATCCCTACACATCATATTACAGCGATTGCGTATTTTTACGTATCTCTCACGATGCTCATCAGAATTGGACTTCCTATACTTTGCCCTAGCCCTGTGCTTTTTGGCTATCAACAACTTTAACTCGTTGGTCATCCAAGGTGCAGGAAGATGCTTAATTTTAACAGGTCTTACTGGGGCATGTTTGTCATATAAATTAGCTAGTAGGCTATTAAATATTTCTATTTTTTTGTCGATATCCGTTTCGCTATAAATTATGGACCAGTTCAGTTCACGTGCGTCTAATAGTAAACTATCTGAATTCATTCTACCAAAATTCCGCTGCATCAATACTCTTGCCTTTTGTTTAGGAGGACGTAAATTATAAGATAGGTATATCAAATCATGGTACGAGAAACCCTCCGCGGGACACTGTCCAAATTTGAAAACAAATTCTGGAGCAGAAACCATGATCAGATCTAAAAGTGAAGGCACACAACCGGGAAAATAGTGTGTGGGTTTAAGTGGCAACAGCTGCATATTGCACGAATCAAGGATGGTACTGAGTCTTTCAGATCTTCTATCTCGCTTTACCATACATGTGTTAAAATCGCCCATAATTATATTATGACAATATGAGGGAGTATAAGTCACTATAGTCTGTTCAAAAGAAGTAAAGTAGTCTACATTAAGTGATGGGCTATAGAATACACCTAATAACATTTTTGTGTGAGCCAACTCAACCTCTATCAAGATGTGCTCAGCAGCATCAATTGGTGGGGGCTGTGGTGACAAGCTTATTATAGAAAAAGGAAAGTTGGACTTCAAATAAATTGCCACCCCCCCTCCACCCCTGTTGGTGCGATCATTTCGAATTAGCTGAAATCCGGGCAAGGAATAGCTAGTTGAAGGTAAACAAGGTTTCAGCCAGGTTTCAGAAACAAGTATAGCATGTATGCTATTTGAAGTAAACGACGCGAGGATGTCTGGATAGTGTGCCGGAATACTTTGTGCATTTATATGAATGACGTTAAATTTTTTTATATCATCAGAAAGATGTTCTGAGATGACATCATTTAAGGAAGGCGATACTGCACTATGATAACTGTCGTCGCTGCTTAAGGTAGAAACAGAACAAAACTCCTCATCAGAATAATCTACATCTATAGTGGCCATTTATATTATTTTACGTTTTAAAGTACAAGTAAATGTGCAGAGAAATTCAAATATATAAAAATATTATATATAATTAAATAAAAAAAATAAAAATAAAATAAAATATGATAATTAATAATATAATACTATAATAAAATGTACTATATAATAATATTTACTTAAAACTATTTAATAATTAAATAATAATAAAATTATATATATACTAACTTAATTAATTTAATTATTAAATTAAACACTCAAAATAAAAATACCCTTACCCGCCAGTGTCTTGTAACAATTTTTAAAGTTGCAACATTGAAGCGAACTGAAGTACTTATTGACAAATGAGAAATGACAGCACTTGACAATGACACTGTCTTGTCATACGACATATACACTTAAACAATAACTTGACAAAGAAACCTATTCTTTATCTAAGCACAATAATAGCATTATCAATTTATCAGTAAAATTAACTATTCAAAAACTTTAAATCTACCTCTTACAAATATGAAATAAAGAAAAAGTTAAACTTATAAATTAATACAAAGAATAGACGGTAAATAAATAAGTACTAATAAACAAGTAACAAAGAACAGACGAAATGAGTAAAATTTAAGGTAAGTAAAAGATATTGTCAAAATACTACGTTAAGAAATACTAAATCTTCCTTACTGGTTTTCTTGTCCTTGATGTAGTAGTCGTAGTGGTCTTCTTTTCTTTCAAAACCTGCTCTGCTGGAGCCACGTCGGTGCTTTGAATTGGAATTGGAATGGCATCGAGGTCTGTCATGCTCATAACACGACATCGTGAGCCATCCTGTCCCAAGATGATAATACACCCATCCTGCGTCCAGCATTTGGATATACCGAAACGTCTCCGTGCCGTCATAAAGATCTCGTGACGCCTTTTTGTGAGGAACTCTGACACTGTGATGCCTGTTTGTTTTAGGTGGGTTTTGGCGCTCCATATCATGCTCCTCGACTCCAAATCACAAAACTTAATAAGAATCGGCCTCGGAATGGATCTTGTGGTGTTAAGCTTACCCAACCGATGGCAACGTTTAATTGAAGAAGTGATGTTAAAGTTGGACAACTTCAAATGGTTAGTCACCATATCTGACACAGCCTTGACGGGGTCCTTTTCTTCTTCAGACACACCATGAACGAGGAGGATTTTCTTGCGGTTTCTCACTTCCATCTGGTCATACATGTCAGCAAGTGCTTCTACTTGCAACTGTAGAGACTTCAAAGCAGATAAAATAAATTCCTTAAATGCATTAAATTCTAAGGTCAGCTTCGTACTTGGACTTGCTGTTTGTGAAGTCGTTTGCTGGAGATCCTGTTGGAACTGAGCCATTTTAGTGTGAAAAACCTGTGACATCTCAGCCATTGACTGTTTAATTGAATCCATTATGCTTCAGTTCTTGAGAAAGTAGTAGAATATTTCAAAACAATTGTATAAAGGTGAAAATGATTCAATAGAACACTGGTAGGATAAGGTATCAATTTTACATAATATTTTGTTCAAAACCCATTGATTTACTTGTTTAAAATTGTATTAATTAAAGAGCGAAAATTTTCGGTGTTTCCTTTCTAAGCCTACCCACAAATCGTGCAAGCGCGTTGCCGATCCAATCCCCAATCCCCCCCAGGAGCTCTGGTCACCTTACTCACCAACAGGAACACAATACTCCTTGAAAACAGTATTATTTAGCTGTGGTCTGTAAGGTCGAGGTACTACCCCAGTCGGGCTGCTCCATATTTTGAGCAGTTATTCCTGCTGTGCCCTACCTCAGTTTATCTTAATTGATCTGCTTGTTAGTGTAACCGGGTTTTACTCAATGTTATAAGACACCTATAGCTCGAGAGATACTATTTTGATTGAAATCTAGGCTAGCAGTTGTAAGCTATCGATGCTTTTTAAAGCATCAAAGATGAATATATTATTATTTAATATAGATTATTCAAAATAAAGAATGAATGAATGAATTTGAAGTTGAAAAAAAGTTAGCGTTCAGATGTTAATGACCGTTCTGACATAGTACTAAACGAAACATAAGTAAAAACATAATACGAAAGTATTTCTTTGATTTCATCACATCATATGATCAATTTCCGCTCGGGAAAAATGTTCGCTACATTCATTCAAATATTTGCTGCTGGTTACGGATTTTGTCTATCAAAATTACAAGAACAAGCACTCAACACGTTCCTGTGATTAAACCGACATATGTCAGAAAATTGTATAAAACCATCAGTCCTAGTTATCATCTTAATCACCTGATAGCTGTCTCTGGGCAGGGAATTAAGCCTTCATTTGCAGTGGAACCGAAAGGATAAATCTTCAACCAATCTTGAACTTAGTTGAAGAGGAATTGGTCCACCAATAACACTGCTGTGCACAGGCATCCTACTCCATGTAGGAAAAGGGTTTTACAGTCTTTTTTTCCTTCTACAAAAAGGTCGGCAAACAATCGTACAGTTCACCTGATGGTAAGCGATTACAGAAAATTATACTGCACACCAAAAGAATGGCAAGCGCGTTGCTGACCCTACCGCCAATCTCCCCCAAGGAGCTCTGGTCATCTTACTCACTATAGGAACACAACACTGCTACATAAGTTCACAGTGGCTGCGGTTATATTTGAATTACGTGATAAACATGCTTTGATTCACTTATTATTTTACTGCTTTTAATGCAAGCCTTTCGTTTGGTCTAAGCCGCGGAAAATTATTATTCCTGCTACTTTTTATTGAGACCTGTTTTCCTCACGCTTTTCTTTGAATTCCTTTTAACGTCGTTCTCGAATTGGTAATAGTGAATTACTTTTTTCAATATTCTTTATGAGAATATTAGAATCGTGAGTTTTAATATTTACAACTTTAGAAAATGTTTAATGTTAAGTAATTTTATTTTCATTCATATATAAAATAAATTACAAATGTTAACAAAACGCTTTTATAATATTGTACATACGGAAAAATATTCGAAATTTTGTGGACGTCCTCTATTTCTCCTTAATTCATTTGTGGACTAATATAAACGAATAAAAATTTTAATAACTAACTCATCACTTTCCAAAGACATTTTCTTGGTGTTCTTATCGTCAGTTAATAATCTAATCATTAGTTTTACTTCATCATCATTCCAGCCTACCACAGTCCACTGCTGAACATAGGCCTCTCCAAGTTCGCGCCAGATATTATACCGCGAACTCATGTGTTTTGCCCATAGTCACTACGCTGGGCAGGCGGGTTGGAGACCGCAGGGCTGGCTTCGTCGCACCGAAGACACTACTGCCCGTCTTCGACCTATGTATTTGAAAGCCAGCAGTTGGATGGTTATCCCGCCATCATCGGCTTTAACAGTTCCAAGGCGGTAGTGGAACTGTATTATTCCTTTATAACTTACGAACTTCTCAAGTGAAGTTCGACCATTCTTACAATAATAGCGGAAATATATTTTTTTAAATTATTTATTAAAAATTAATAATCATGATTTAAATTTTTT
Source organism: Melitaea cinxia (assembly GCF_905220565.1). NCBI lineage: Eukaryota > Metazoa > Arthropoda > Insecta > Lepidoptera > Nymphalidae > Melitaea > Melitaea cinxia. Next base: position 16,801,995 of record NC_059401.1, read on the forward strand.
CACTAATATCCTCTAGGTCATGCTGGGTGGTTTTTTGTAATAATCAAAGAGCAGGATGTAACGGAAATACAGTGAAGAAATCGTAGCTTCAATATTTTTCCTAACTCTGTAATACAAGAATGTTCAATAATTTTCGAAAATTTATACAAAGTACCGTTCAGTTTATAATAAATCAAAAACAAACGTTCGGATCACTTAATCACTTTCCATATTTTCACCTCTCACCACTTCATCAATATAGAATCAGGCCTCCAGGGAGCCTCCATCTAAATTCAGTCGACGAGGACGAGGTGTCAACCTCCATACCTTCAATTTGAGAACTCGTCTAAATTACAAAGGTCCTCACATAAATTGTTCCAATATTCCACGACGCTAGCGGCATATTAAGCTTAAGTAAGGTATATTTAACACCGACGTATAATCGTTTATTTCAAATCCAAATTACAAAATACCTTTACTGAGCCTTTAAAGTGCTTTTAAATCGTATTTAATTATAATTATATTAGACTTCTTTTAACTGAGGTAGGGCACAGCAGGAATTTCCTGCTCAAAGTATGGAGCAGCCCGACTGGGGAAGTACCTCGACCTTACAAAAGATCACAGCTAAATAATACTGTTATCAAGAAGTATTGTTTCTGTTGGTGAGTAAGGCGACCAGAGCTCCTGAGAAGTATTGAGGATTGGGTCGACAACGCGCTTGCGATGCTTCTGGTGTGGCAGGCGTCTATAAGCTTCGGTAATCGCTTACCATCGGGTGAGTCGTACGCTTGTGTTCCGACCTAGTTGTATATTTAAAAAAAAAGACTTTATTAAATTATAATTAGTATAAATGTACTGCTGATGAGAAGAATCTACAGTCCTGAATTCCGAATAGTTACTCTTTGAAAAATCTGTAAATTATAAAAGTCAAGTATTGCATGAAATGCACCGTAAGTTTTTATCATTATGACATTTTTAGACCAGTACAAAGTAAAGAAAAATTATAGTAGAATGAAACCCATTGAAAAAAGAAAAAAAATACAACAAAAATGATAGGAAAAATACGGGCGATCTGAGGTCGGGAAGTGGTTAAGGGTAAAGAAAAAGGTTTATTTCGATTTCCGGCTAAACTGAAAGTTCTATGGAAAAAAGTTTTACATCAAAGTTGTGGGCAATAAAAAGATCTACAATTTTTTTATTTACATTTTTTTCACATAACCTCAAAATTCATGTGTTATTTTTTACGAAATTTAGTGAAAAGTTACGAGATCTTCTCACCTTTAATTATAGAATTAAGAAACCCCTCCTGTTTTTGAAGTTAGTTATACATATATACCATTCAAATGAAAATGATGCCACGTTACGGCACGGTGTGCAGAGCACTCCTCGAGTCACGTAACGTCGAAGATGCGTCAACGTGGATCGATGAGGAATTCCGAGGCGTGCGTATTTTTCATTAGCGGCGAACTCTCACAAAGAGAGAGGAATCCGATATATTATTACGGGAACATTTATGATCGCAAACAATTCGTGATTTTCTCGGGGGACGAATTTCGTAATGATAGCCGGAGGTTCAATATTTTAACATGGAGCTTGGGTTAAACGATTGTTTGAAACAAAGGAACGCTATATTGTAGTACCCCCTTTGTTTTAACCTTTAGTGTAATCTATAGGTACTTAATTTGTTCATATAAACAATTTGTTTGGTAGAAATACTAATAATAATACTAATAGAATCTGCTTGTCTTATTAAAATCTGTATCGTTATTAGAATTTCTCGCATAACACACTATTCAAAATAACGTTTAATAGTTTGTAGTATTGTTTATATGCCCAAAGGTTGTCTGGAAGAAATCGCTCTTAGCGATAAGACCGCCTTTGTACATCTTTTCATGTATCACTTTTGTTGTAATGTTTGTTTGTGGTGTACAATAAAGAGTATTTATTATTATTATTATTATCATCCGTTATATTAATATTGGAAGCAAACTTTTATTTTTTTACTTTTTTTAAAGATTCCAAGCCACTATTGATATATGTATCACTATAAAAACGAATGAAAAAATATTAAGCTAATTTAAAAATGTCTCATTTTAGTAGAAATTAAAGCAAATGATTCTGCGTAAATAGAATAAAGTTTTTGCATAAAACTAATTCCTAACAATGCTTTTATTCTTATTACTTGCTCTGTTTTCTAAACTTAAAACTAAATGTTGAGTATTCATATTTTTAACTCGTATGCAATCAGTACGATTTAGCCTGTAACATACCTCTGTTGGCATAGGCCTCTTGCTCCTTGTAGGAGAACGATGGGAGCTTGATCCGCCACGCTGCTCCACTACGGGTTAGCGGATATGTTCCCTACTATGAATAATGATCGTTCTAAGGTGTATATGATAACCACCGGGACCGACAGCTTAACATGCTCTTCATCATGCTCTGCTTAGTTACAGTGGAGAGACCCACAATGAGAAAGAAATATTTGTACAAATACAAATTTATTTATTTATTTATTTATTTATTTTATTTATTTTATTTCTTACATCTAATATTACAGGCATAACACAATTCATTAGACAAATATCTATCCCGAGCTGCAATCGAACCCGCAAACACCAGACATATACAGAGCGACGTCGTACCGACTTTGCATTCCGATTCCATAATAAAATAAAAATAAAATATTTCTATAAAAAAAAATTTGGTTAAATCAAAAAAATTTTTTTGAAAGAAGTGTGGTTAAATTTTTTTAGAAAAACTTACGTCCTATTCTCAGATCTACTAAATAAATATACACATACAATTTCATAAGAATTTATCGAGCCGTTTCGGAGGAGTTTTGGTACAAACACTGCGACACGAGAATTTTATATATTAGATACCATAAGATATTGTTTAAGTAATAGCAAAAGAGAAAAAATAGGAAAAAACATTATTGAAATAAAGTATGAGAGCTAATTATGATTCATCATAATATAAAAAGATCAATTTAGTGTCTAATATAATAACCATTTATACCGTAATTATCATTACTACCCATATCTCAAGATACCATCAGAGGGTACACTTGCGTTTATAATATTAATATGGATAGAAATAAATCGCTGAAATTTACGAATAATATTGAATGAGGTAAATCCAAAACAAGCCGAATTCGATACCGATAACGCCCGCTCGGACAGATGGACAATACTGAGAGATATCAGTTGCTAGGGTGACTGTAATAATAGAATACTACAGACTAAATTAATTTTGATAATTTAATAATAGGTCGGGTAAAAAGTATCCTCGAATTTTCTATTGAAAATTATAAAAATATTATAATTATAAAATCTATTTGGTTACAATTTTCTTTTTTTTTACCATGAAAAGGTGACATTTTACAATTAAAATTGATAAAATAATTTTTAACAAAAAAAAAAACCGACTTCAAAAAGGAAACTAAAAAGTGAAAAATAAATTTACTTAGTACAAAGTAATTCGTATTTTGATTTAGTTAATCAGAAATGATTAAATAAATATTTTATAATTTTGAAGTCGGTGCCAAGTAAAACAATAACTACTCTAGTATCTACTCGTAAGTTGTATTCAGTTTTCTTTCATAATTTGTTTCATTGACTATTAGGTTGAATACTGTTATTATTCTGTTATTGTTTTGACATATCTAATAATATTTTTTGTACTTGTTTGTTGTGTGTGTGTTGTTTGTATTTGTTATTGTAGCCAGGTTGTTGTAGTATTTACTTGGCACCAACTTCAAAATTATAAAATATTTATTTAATCATTTCTGATTAACTAAATCAAAATACGAATTACTTTGTACTAAGTAAATTTATTTTTCACTTTTTAGTTTCCTTTTTGAAGTCGGTTTTTTTTTTGTTAAAAATTATTTTATTTTACAATTTTTAGTGATGGGTATGGGTAACAAGTTTGCCTCTTCTCTTATGTCGGGGGTTCGGAAACATACACAATACACAAGCACAAACACCCAGATCATGACAAACATCTTTATGACCAATACAAATGTCTGTCTTGCGCGGGGATTGAACCCACTAACGCCAGCGCAACAGCCGGTGCTGTGACCGCTGCGCTAACGCGTCGACATACTATGAGTAAAGTTCGCTATCAGGTGTACGCAATAACAACCGGGACTGACAGCCTAGCGTGTTCTCCGAGACTAGGTTGGGAGAACCACAAGGATTAACAACTAGACCAAAAATAAATATTTATATAAACATAAATATCCACTCCGAGCTGGAAGAGAACCCGCGACCGTCGGTGTTTAGGCGCCGCCGACACGGCACATGCAACATTATATCAAAGCGGTCGTCAAACAGCAAAAGGTAACTGCTGTAAATTTTTGAGAAATTCCCTCTAGTGTTTATGGGCTCCATCATCAAACCTGGTCCTGCGACACAGATGATCACACAGCAGGTAATTGCTATAAATCGTTAAAAAGTTCCCTCGACTATCTTTCGTATCCATCATCAGACTGAAATGGCACTTATAACTCATATATATGCAAAGTTCTCATCAATAGAAACGAATTAAGTTCAAACAGCAGGTAATTGCTATAAATCGTTAAAGAGTTCCCTCGACTAACTTTTGTCTCCATCATTAGACTGTAATGGCACTTATAGCTCATACAGGTGCAAAGTTCTTATCAATAGAAACGAATTAAGTTCAAAAACAGGTAATTGCTATAAATTGTTAAAGAGTTCCCTCGACTATCTTTCGTCTCCATCATCAGACTTTAATGGCACTTGTAACTCATATAGGTGCAAAGTTCTCATCAATAGAAACGGATTAAGTTCAAACAGCAGGTAATTGCTATAAGTCGTTGAAGAGTACCCCCGACTATCTTTCGTCTCCATCGTCAGACTGAAATGGCACTTATAACTCATATATATGCAAAGTTCTCATCAATCGAAACGAATTAAGTTCAAACAGCAGGTAATTGCTATAAGTCGTTGAAGAGTACCCTCGACTATCTTTCGTCTCCATCATCAGACTGAAATGGCATTTATAACTCATATATATGCAATGTTCTCATCAATAGAAACGAATTAAGTTCAAACAGCAGGTAATTGCTATAAATCGTTAAAGAGTTCCCTCGACTAACTTTTGTCTCCATCATCAGACTGTAATGGCACTTATAACTCATACAGGTGCAAAGTTCTCATCAATAGAAACGAATTAAGTTCAAAAAGCAGGTAATTGCTATAAATTGTTGAAGAGTTCCCTCGACTATCTCTCTTCTCCATCATCAGATCGACTCCAGACTTTTATTAAATAGTAGTGCTTTATAGTACCTAATGAAAACATGATTAAATTTACTAGTCACCCTTACGATTTTTGAAAGTTTCCCTCGATTTCTCTAGGATCCCGTCATCAGATCCTGGTTTCCTTTATCATGGTACCAAACTATGAATATCTCCTTTCCAACAAAAAAAGAATTATCAAAATCGGTTCATAAACGAAGAAGTTATCTCCGAACATACATAAAAATATATATATATATATACGGTCGAATTGAGTAACCTCCTTCTTTTTTGAAGTCGGTTAAAAAGTAAAAAACCAAGAGAATTCCCAAAATTTCTACAGCAATGGAATCCTGTCACTGTGTGTCCTGTGCTGATTACGCATTCAGTTCCTGCCCGAGATAGATTTTTGATACATATTAAATCTTCTCTTTGATCTCTTCTCTTCTTGATCTTTCTATACAGTTTAAATCCTCTACTAATTTCAGATAAAAACTTATCTTACGACAGCATGAATACTTAAACTCAGTTCAGTGGTTTTCCTTAAAATTAATTATAAATCATTAAATTATTATTTATTTTTAACAGACTTCTAAAAAGGAGGAGTTTACTCAATTCGACTGTGTATATATATATATATATATATATATATATATATATATATATATATATATATATATATTTTTAATGTATGTTTGGGGATAACTGGATAAAGTAACTGATGGAAAAGAGATATTTCATGGATGGTACCATAGTAAGAAAACCAGGATCTGATGATGGAATCCTAGAGAAGTCGGGGTGACGTAAAATCGTAGTGACGACTAATGCGCTTGTTAATTTTTTTCGTCTACTTAAGTTGTATTACTTATCGATGTAATTGAAGCCGGTTTTCTCCGTTTGCGAGCAAACACAGCATCTTACCCAGAGTGAAAAATAATTATAATGTTTATAATTTTCCTTAGCATTATTCTAATACACTTTTTTCCAATCCTAAGTTTATAAAGCACAATAGTTTGTTTAAACGCACTTTTTCATACACTACTGAATACAATTAAAAAAAAAAAACATTTTTGTTAGGATAATACGCTTACTACACTTTAATATTTAACGCAAGGGAATCAGCATATTCATAATTTCACAGTAAAGGTAAATATTTAATACTGATTTCAAACAGTATTGTGTTCCTGTGGTGAGAAAGGTGTCCAGAGCTCCTGGGGAGAATTGGGGGTAGGGTCGGCACTGAGTTTGCGATGCTTTTGCTTTTGCAGGCGTCTATAAGCTAAGGTAATCTTAACATCAGGTGAGACATACCCTCGTTTACTGAGTTAGTTGCTTATATTTTTTAAATAAATATGTTAAAGTAAGTCTTTAAGTGTCTTGTATATTGCAACATCACGGTCACCCCAACTATAGATCACGGCTGACCAACTAACGATGGAGGCAGTGGTTTGTTTCCACACAAAGCCACGATTTATCGAGCTGTACCGTAATTGATAGGGTTTACGCCGTAACAGAATGTTCTACTTGTACCCAAAACGAACATTAAATCCCTTCGAGTGATTTGTTATTTTTGTAACGATTTCACCATCATGGGTCACCGCGGATTGAGCCATCTGTAGGCGTATTTATTTATTAGGTAGACGGTTGCTTTTTTAACCGACTTCCAAAAAAGGAGAAGGTTCTCAATTCGACTGTATTTTTATTTTATTTTTTATTTTTTTTATGTATGTTACATCAGAACTTTTGACCGCGTGGACCGCTTTCGACAATTTTTTTTTAATCGAAAGGTGGTGTATGTCAATTGGTCCCATTTAAATTTATTTGAGATCTAACAACTACTTTTCGAGTTATATCTAATAATTCGTTTTTACTTGACGCTTTTTTCGTCGACCTACGTTGTATTATACCGCATAACTTTCTACTGGATGTACCGATTTTGATAATTCTTTTTTTGTTGGAAAGGAGATATTCCAATTTTAGTACTATGATAAGGAAACTAGGATCTGATGATGGGATCCCAGAGAAATCGAGGGAAACACTTGAAAATCCGCAATAACTTTTTACTGGGTGTACCGATTTGTCACATATAAATTTTATTGAGATCTGATAACTACTTTTTGAATAATCTTTGATAACGCGTAGTTACTTGACTATTTTTTCGTCGATCTACGTTGTATTACTCGTCGATGTAATTGAAGTCTTTTTTTTTATTGTTCTAAATTTAAATTTAAATTCAAATAAAAGGAATTCATACACGCAATTCATACACGGCAGAAGTGAAACTTCTGAAAAGTCGCAGGGACGTGGGCCGTTGCGATTTTTTTCTATCAACGATGATTATGGTCTCGTGAAAAAGGTCGTAAGCGCCATTCAAAACGCGTCGCTTTCGCGTTGAGTAATAATGTATTAGATCTCATTCTCTTTTACACATTTTCGTATTTCTTTGTTTATAATGACGTATTTTCGTTTAATCGAGTTTCAAATCTTGATTAATTCCATATTTATGCTTTATAACCGTCTGTCTGGATCAGCACATAACATAACTAATAATACAGAGAGAGCCCAGGAAAGAAATTAATTTAACTATTTTACTATAAATATATGTATATATTTTATTTATATCTATAATATAATAATATATATAAAAGCGAAAGGTCACTCACTCATCACGAAATCTCCGAAACTATAACACCTACAAACTTGAAATTTGGCAAGTAGGTTCCTTATAAGACGTAAGCATCCGCTAAGAACGGATTTTACGAAACTCGCCCCCTAAGGGGGTAAAACGGGGGGTGGAAGTTTGTATGAAAGTCCTATGTTTTTGAAGTTAGAGACTTGAAATTTAAAATGTAAGGTCTATAGATGGTGAAAAGGTGTCCAAATAACATATCTTTAGAAATCAACCCCCTTTTGGGGTTAAAACGGGGGATGGTACGCTGACTCACTCATCGCGAAATCTCCGAAACTATAATAGCTACAAACTTGAAATTTAGCAGGTAGGCTCCTTATAGGTTGTAAACATTCGATAAGAACGGATTTTATGAAACAGGATCCCTAAGGGGGTAAAACGGGGGTTGGAAGTTTGTGTGAAAGTCCCATATTTTTGAAGTAAGAGACTTCAAATTTAAAATGTATGCCTTATAGATAATGAGAAGGTGTCCAAATAATGTGTCTTTAGAAATCAACTCCCTTTTGGGGTTAAAACGGGGGATGGTAGGTTTACTCGCTCATCACGAAATCTCCGAAACTATAACACCTACAAACTTGAAATTTGGCAGATAGGCTCCTTTTAGGGCTTAAACATTCGCTAATAATGAGTTTTACGAAATTCGACCTCTAAGGGGGTAAAACGGGGGTTGGAAGTTTGTATGAAAGTCCTATGTTTTTGAAGTAAGAGACTTGAAATTTAAAACGTACTTTCTTTAGATAGTGAGAAGGTGTCCAAATAATGTATCTTTAGAAATCAACTCCTTCTTGGGGTTAAAACGGGGAATGGTAGGTTGACTCTCTCATTACAAAATCTTCGAAACTATAACAGCAACAAACTTGAAATTTGACAGGAAGGCTCCTTATAGAATGTAAACATCCGCTAAGAACGAATTTTACGAAATTCGACTCTTAAGGGGGTAAAACGGGGGTTGGAAGTTTGTGTGAAAGTCCCACGTTTTTGAAGTAAGAGACTTGAAATTTAAAATGTACGCCTTATAAATGATGAAAAGGTGTCCAAATAATGTATCTTTAGAAATCAACTCAATTTTGGGGTTAAAACGGGGGATGGTAGGTTTACTTACTCATCACGAAATCTCCGAAATTATAACACACACAAACTTGAAATTTGGCAGATAGGCTCCTTACAGGGTGTAAGCATTCGTTAAGAACGGGTTTTACGAAATTCAGCCCCTAAAGGGGTAAAACGGGGGTTGAAAGTTTGTATGAAAGTCCTATGTTTTTGAAGTAAGAGACTTGAAATTTAAAATTTTCGCTCTTTAGATGGTGAGAAGGTGTTCGAATAATGTATCTTTAGAAAGAAACTCCCTTTTGGGGTTAAAACCGGGGATGGTAGATTGATTCACTCATCACGAAATCTCCGGAACTACAACAGCTACAAACTTGAAATTTATCAAGTAGGCTTCTTATAGGGCGTAAATATTCGCTAAGAGTTGATTTTATGAAACTCGACCCTTAAAGGGCTAAAACGGGGGTCGGAAGTTTGAATGAAAGTCTTATGTTTTTGAAGTAAGAGACTTGAAATTTAAAATATATGCTCTATAGATGGTGAGGAGGTGTCCAAATAATGCATCGTAATCTATATATATAAAAGAGAAAGGTCAGTGACTCACTCATCACGAGAACTCAAAAACCGCTGGATGGTCTATCCATCCAGGTTGGACAAAGATAAAGTTTGGCAGGGATGTAGATTATAGTTAGTAGACGTCCGCTAAGAACGGATTTTACGATATTCCATCGCTAAGGGGGTTTAATTGGGGTTGATAGTTTGTATGAAACATATACAGCCTGAAAATAAAACCAAAAATGTGGTGTATGAGATGAGATGTGGTGAGAGGTTTTATAAAAATAACTATTAAATTATACTAAATTGTGCCTTTTAAGAAGTTACTCAGTTTGATAAGCATTTCAAGTGACTGAAATAAAAAAATAATTTGCGTTAAACATCTTAATAGTAATACATATCTTCATAACCACGAGGACGTAATCGCGGGCAACAGTTAGTGTATTATAAGTCCCCAAAAGTGTATGTGATCGATTCGCTCAAAATTTACTGAACGGATTTTCATGCGGTTTCAACATTGTAGAGAGGGCTCCACCATTGGCAAGAGGAAGGTTTACGGAACGGCTAAGCCGATTTTGATGAGAGTTTCACTGGAAGTTTGCCGGCAAAACTTTGTGACACACTAATTTCAACGCGGGCGAAGCCGCGGGCACAGCTAGTAATATATATTTGTATGGGGCGTATAAACATATTTGTGCATTAGAGAAAGCTTCGAATACATACTTTATTTTCCATTTAGAATAACTTCAATACTAAAAATATCGGATAACAAATTAATTTCATGAATTAAGGTAACTTAAATTATTATCAAAGCAATAAACTGTAACATCATTATATTTAAAATAAATTATCATTACTTTAAAAACTCTTCTGCCTAAAGAACTCCTTGCTTTAAAAACCTTTTTCGCTAATTTTTAACTTCCAATTATTTTTTTATTTATATTAATCGAAAGGTCAAGGCGATTTCGAGATTTCGATTTTAAAACCGAGGTTAATATCCTGACACGATCGACTCTTGATTGGAAAGTTATCTTTTGGAAATGCGAGATGAATAATTCAAGTGGCATTAAACGTTGGAATTGTAACAGACTGTTGGATGATACCGATCACATTCATTATGAAATAAATTATATATTTCATTCCGTTATATATTTATTATAAGGTTATTGATCTCTCTTCGTATTTTCAAAGTGGAGTATAAAAGCGGAGACTTTTTTAACCGACTTCCAAAGAAGGAGACGGTACTCAATTAGAATGTATTCTTTATGTATATCAGAACGGAGGGTAGACTGAATTCGATGATTTTTTTTAATCAAAACGTGGTGCATATCATGTGATCCCATTTAAATTTAATTGAGGTCTGACAAGTACTTTTCGCCTCCACAAGTTCGTGCCAAAAATAACGTGACATCATGTGTTTTACCCATAGTCACCACGCTGGTCATGCGGGTTGGCTATGCTGCTGGCCGTCTCCGGCCTGTGTATTTCAAAGCAAGCAGTTGGATGGTTATGCCGCCATCGGTCGACTTTTTAAGTTTCAAGGTGGTAATGAAACTGTGTTATCCCTTAGCCGCCTCTTACGACATCCACGGAAAGAGAGGGGGTGGCTATATTCTTAATTGCCGTAACGACACAGCTTATTCTTATTATTGCTCAGCTCTTATTGGTCTTAGAGTGATGTTATAAAGCTTATAGCTTTGCTCGATAAATGGACTATCCAACACAAAAAAAAAAAAATTCAGATCACACTCTACCCCTTTGAACTTGAAATAAATGAATAAAAAAATTTAGCGCAATTTTTCTAAAATTAGCGCATTTTAACAAACAAACAAACAAAATCTTTCGCTTTATAAAAGATATTATTACTACAGATACCCATTGTCTACTATCATTGAATGTAATCAGTAATTGGTACGACGCATACAAACCGTTCTAGCAGACGAGGCGCGGTGGGAAGGTGGAGGCGGCCACAAATCAACAAGCCTGACGTAATCATGAAGTGTGGATTAATTATGAGGCCAGACCACGACTGGCAGTCAAGCAGGCGAGATTTATCTGGAAATTACACGTCACTGCGTCCCCCGTTACTGTTGTACGTACTTTAATTTTAAGATGATGATGCCATTTCTACTTGATTCGGTTGTTTGGGGGAGATTTATTCAGTAAATAGAGACTTGGATTGGAGGGGAAAAAATCAGTTGCAACATACAAGTCTTAAAATAAGGTTAGACGAGAGTAAAGCGTAAAAGTTTACACTGAATCAATGTTAAAATAATTGTGATAATATTATTAAGAACGAATTTTTTTTTGTAATAATGATTTTTCTTATAAATTAATCACGACATAAGATTGGGAAGATTCAGCATTACCTATTCCTCTAAAATATTTTCCCGCTCGACAAACAATGCTCTAGCACTAACGTCATGCGATTACCTAAAGTTACTGGCATTCTAAAGTCATTAGCGATTACATAGCTAATGTGCCGCCGACGTTAGATCTAAGTTACGTCGCTTGCATCTGTTATTACTGTTAACTCTGTAATAATAACTTCAGTTGTCTAACGTCGTCTAATATATATTTATTTATTTATTGGAACGAACTTTTGAAACGAAATTCCTTACGGCAGGCTTGACATTTGGCTGGGCGACCGAACTGAAAAAAAATATGATGCTAAAATCGTAAGAAAAATATATAACGGAATCGACGTAATATCGGTCACACGACTGTATAATATGACGTTTGTAAAACTATAATATTACTAGTAAACTTTTTTTTAATTATTTATGTAATTTTATACTGCCACCAAAAATTAATACAGACATATGTTTTTTTATTTCACTTAATAGTCTGAATTATTATTATTATTATTGTGTTTGATTTATTTTATTTTACGGAATTTGTTATTTTCTAAAATACTAAATTTCCTAAATACTTTTATGTACTTAATTAAAAACAAATCAACAAAATTTAAAAAAAAATTAAGAACTACAAATTATACATATATAAAATTCAACTTTTTGTATTAATACTTTATTGTACAATACATTCTCTAAAAGCATTCTCCAGCCGACCTTAAGACGTACAAGAGCACACGTTTGTAGGTGTGCAAAATTGAGTATTAGCAAAATTCACATTAAGATATACTTATTGATATATCCTAGTATTCAACAAAAGAAGGATTTGTTTGTTTGTTGATAGCGAACTGTGAATTTGATGAAACAATCTTTACACATATTTAACAACTATAACCTTGATTACAGTGATTAAGAACTGTTGAACATAATGTTCTTTATTTGAATTTCGCGCCTATTTGTGCAGTCTGTGCGCTTCAATATATAGGTGTCTCTCTCTATAATCTGTTACAACAAGCGATCGGCGTATTACTATTAATTTTTCTATTATTTAAATATATAGTGATTAAAACCTGAGCTACGTCTTTTAATCCAACAAGAACCTATAATTTCTATACGATTGACGACACCACGTGAGTGTATAATATTTTGTTGCACGTTTATTTATCAATGCAGTGACGATAGCGATATAAAGACGACGCGTTATTGTGCGTTTCACAGTACTGGTTTGTGGCTGTTGCGTTTGCCGTTGCGGGTTCGATCCCCACACATGGCAAACGTTTGTATTGGCCATACAGATGTTTGCCATGGTCTGGGCGATTTTGCTTGTGTATTGTGTGTTTTCGGACTCCCGACACAGGAGTAAATTTTACTGGGCATTTATTTATTTAAAAAGAATGTTTATTAAAACTGCGTACAAATAACTATGTGTACGGTGTGGCTACGGTACTAAAGAATATAGCCACCCCCTCTCTTCCCGTGGGTGTCGTAAGAGGCGACTAAGGGATAACACAGTTCCGCTACCACCTTGGAACTTAAAAAACCGACCGGTGGCGGGATAACCATCCAACTGCTGGCTTTTAAATACACAGGCCGAAAACGGGCAGCAGCGTCTTCGGTGCGACAAAACCAGTACTGCGGTCACCAGCCCGCCTGCCCAGCGTGGTGACTATGGGCAAAACACATGAGTTCACGTTATTTTTGGCGTAAACTTGTGGAGGCCTATGTCCAGCAGTGGATTGTATAGGCTGTAATGATGATAATGATTATGATGAAAAATAACAATGTACATATTATATGCACGAATAACAAAGAATATTAAATAATAATTTAACACTGTTGTAACAAAATTTAACACTGTTGACCATGACATTCTCCTCGCAATTTTCGAAAACTTAAATTTCTCACCAGGTGTTGTTAATTGGTTCCGTTCCTATCTTTATGATCGCGCACAAAGAATTCGAACCATTGACAAGCTCTCTTCATGCAGCCGTCTCAGAGCTGGAGTACCTCAGGGTGGTGTTCTTTCCACTCTTCTGTTCTCCATATTTATTAATTCTTTAACTTATATTCTTTCTCTTCCTTTTCATTTATATGCTGATGACTTGCATATCTATCTGACAACTCCTGTTGACGATCTGGCCAAAGCAATTGGTCGTGTTAACCAGGAACTTGCAGTTATATGTTCTTGGTGTAAATCGTATGGACTGTCGATAAATCCTAATAAGTCGCAAATTTCCATAATAGGTAATTCTATACAGATATCCAAAGTAGATGTTTCCTATCTTCCTCCTGTCTGTTTTGGTGGCTCGAAATTAGAATTTCATGGTAGTATCAAAAATCTAGGCCTTATTCTAGACAGCACACTTTCTTGGAGACCTCAAGTTGCTGAGATCAGTCGCAAAATATATGCTGCAATCGGCACATTGAGAAAGTGGAAAAATTTCTTGCCTATCAAAACTAAGATATCACTTGCCCACACACTTCTTTTCCCTATTCTTGATTACGCTGATGTCTGCTATTCTGACCTGTCTGAAACTCTCCTTAATAAAATTGAACGCCTTCAAAACATGATCATCAGATTCATATTTGGTTTAAGAAAGTACGATCATATCTCAGATTATCGAGCACAGCTTAACTGGCTTAAAATAAGAGAACGCCGCAACTTACATCTTCTATCTTTTCTCTACTCTATCCTTTTCCATCCCACTACTCCCCCATACCTAAAAAAATGTTTTACTTTTCTTGGCTCGGACGTGCCCAGTACGTTAGGCCTTCGTTCTCAGGGTGACAACAGACTTAAACATCCTATATCTCACAGTCAATGTTACAGCAAATCTTTTTGTGTTAAGGCCGTAAAACTGTGGAATGCCCTCCCGCGAGACATTCGCCAAGCAGAGTCGATTGATATTTTTAAACGAAGTGTTAAAAAACATTTTCTATCTACATATCGTTAATAACATTTATTTATATGATATTTATATATTATTATTTGTAAATAATTATTGTTACTGTATATTTTATGTATCTAATTATTTTTTTATGCATATTACTATGTAGATATATGTATGCCTCAATGTAATTATGTATGTGTATATTATATGTATGTATGTATGTATGTATGTATGTGTGTATATATGTGTTTCATACATTATATACTAAAATATTTACTTATTTATAGGTTTTTTTTTTTTTTTTAATAATTATGTAAGTTTATCATATCGTAGTTTTTATCTATTTATAATTGATCTTTACTCCTTAATTTGTGCACACCTTAACCGCTGCTACTGTATCGTGTCCTGTACCCAAAGGTTATCTGGAAGAAATCGCTATTTAGCGATAAGATCGCCTTTGTACATCTTCTATTGTATCTTTCTTTACATGTGTCTGTATTTCGGTGTACATTAAGAATAAATAAATAAAATAATAATAATTCAAAATTAAATAATTAAACAATTCTGTTTACGACTAAACACATTAAAATAATAAAATGAAGTTATAAGTTAATATCAATTGCATAATAACCAATTTTAAATGACTGATTATGGAGTTACGTAAAGAAATTTCGCTGAAAGCAGTCTTCGATAGAGCAAGAACGTATAGATAGATGTGCTTTAAATTTAAATAGACTTGGAAACTCATCCCGTGCCAAATGAGGCATAAGCCACCCGGGGAAGTTTTACACAAGTTTTGTTTTGCAAAAGACTCGAGTTTCAAGTATAGAGGGGAAACGATAAAAGAATTAGGTACAGTTCAGTTGTAACGGCTCTGCCGAGTTCGGTGTAACAGGTACGTCTTGGTTATTTCTCTGTTCAGTTTTTTTTTTAATACAATATAACTTGCTTTGCTTGCTTGCTTACATTTGATAATCGAATTGTTTCAGAAGATTTTTGTCTTATGGGAAGAATTGTTGAGCCCTGTAAACGTCGTATTAATGAATGAAGTTATCTGTATATAAATAATAAGTTGGAGCATCATATGTCACGATTTTCCTTTGGAAGTTTTTAAATACAAAGCTAATCTCAGAGCATATAATAGGATTTTAAAGTCGCGCAGTCTGTAAATACTCGTTTCCTACTGAATGCGATATGTTAACACATTTTGTTTATCATAATCAGCTGTTAGTCTATAAACGTAAAAAAAACTTGTCTATGAACATGTTTCATCAATCTTCTTTTTTATATATATACTAGCTGACCCGGCGAACTTCGTATCGCCTAACACAAACTTTATCGTATGGTATTAAAGTTCAAATTGACTTTTAAGTATTATCACAAATCTTTTGTATGGGAGTATAGAAAAGTGTTGTTGTTAGACTTTTTCAGGAAATTTAAATTTTTTTTTTTTTTAGAATTTTTCTCTCCGTAAGAACCATCCTCGTACTTCAAGGAATATTTTAAAAAAAGAATTAGCGAAATCGGTCCAACCGTTCTCGAGTTTTGCGCTTAGCAACACATTCAGCGACTCATTTTTATATTATAGATATATATATATATGTTTGTCTGTATGTCCTTTATAGAATCGTAAATTATGCATTTGATCATGTCATGATCTTCAGCAAAGTGTTGTGCATGAGCCCACAACGGTTTCTAATTTGGTACGACCAAAAAAATAAAAAATAAAAAAAAGCCTAGCATCGAGCACAGGTTACAGCTAATAAGTTAGTTTAAAAATAGACACTAAAAGGGTATTTATTTCTTAGTATAGATAACATTGTAAGGTACTTAAAAATTTATTTACACGATTTGACAAACATTGATGTTTTTGTTTCGTGACAAACGGTTATTAGATATATTATATTGTTTCATTCAATTTTAATAATCTATATCGATATAAATAAATAAAATTGGAGTATCTCTTTATAACATTAAAATAACCGCTATTTACTAAATTCATAAGGATACATATGTACACGGTACATAAATCAAAATAACATTTTTTACAATTTTGTGTCTGTCTGTCTATCTATCTGTTTGTTCCAGCTAATCTCTGAAATGGCTGGACCGATTTGGACGGGACTTTATAGCTGATGTAGTAAGGAGTAACTGAGGCTACTTTTATTTTAGAAATTTATTTATTTTATTACTCTGCGAATTGAACACTAACTTTTTTGTCAAACTCCAGACAAAGTTGCGGGCACAGCTAATTAATATTATAAAGCTGAAAAGTCTGTTTGCTTATTTAAATGCACTAATCTCAGGGACTAGGTTTGAATGGAAAAAAATATTTTTGCGTTGGATAATCCGTTTACCGAGGCTAAAGGCTATATAAAATTTTGTAAGTAAGTTATAACCTAAAATTTACGCGAAGGGAATAGCTAGTGAATATATAAAAGTCAAACTAGCTAGCATCGTTTCATTTGAAGCAGACGGAAGAATGCTGTCATCAAACTTGGCTAATAGAATAGATATAGGACGGTTCAAAATTGAATACGGTCCCGACAGATACCCGCGATAGATTCGGAATTGGTACAAGGTATAAGTGAATATATTATTTAATAATGTTTAGAATTATATTTGTTTCAATATCCAAATGAAATGGGAGGAAGTACCAGTTATATTAAAAATAGCTTTGAAAAAAGTGAGTATTCAAAAATTATTTATTTATTTATTTACAATTTATTGTACACCACAACTATGTTTTAAATATTAAACATGTTTTAAGACAGTTACAGACTATGAAGTACAATGGCCGGACTTACGGCTGTTTAGACATTTTTCCCAGACACCCCGTGAAGGAACAATAAATTTATTAGTTTGAGACAATTTTGTGTTGAGAAACCTACTTTTTATACAGGCTGATTAAATCATGGTATCTAAGAGGTTTTTGAATTAAAAAAAAAAACTTTGATTGAGACCACAGCAGACAAAAAAATAACGTAGGACTAACCTTTTATACTAACGTGTGTTAAAAAGTCGCTGAGTAGATAAAAAAATCAGATGGATATCAAAGAAAAAAAAATTTTGAATGTTTAAAAAATGTATATAAGTATTAATAAATTTATATATTTCTTTTAAATCTACTTACATTTAGCTAGGAAGCTTTTTTTAATCAAATTTCACAGGTCGAGATTATGCAAATCGGTTGCTTATTAGTAGGCTTTTCTCATAAATAACAAACAAATTTATCAATAAACAAAATAATAAATAATAATAACCTTTAAATAAACGTATTATAATAATACAATCGTATCATAAAACATCTCAATCCAGTCCCGGTTGTTATCATAGATATCTCATATCAATCTTTACTCGTTGTGCGAAATTATATGCTAACTCACAGTAGAGCAGCGTTTTGCATTAAGATCCAACCACATGCAAAAACTGGCCTTTGCCAAACAGTAGAACGTCAAAAGCCGAATTCATCATTAAAGAACCATTATAGTTCATCTATAAAATGTAGTTTTAATCGTAGTATTTATTTTAAAATCAATTAAAATACTGTTTGGCTGTCATTCGCTTATAACTCAAACTTTTTCTGATAAGCACCGCGACACGTATCGGGAAACTTGATTGTAAATACGAGTCCAATAATGCAACGTTCGAACATTAAGGTTACCAGTTAAATATTGTAAGTTAATTGTTACTTTATTATCACAAATTAAAAACTTAAAAAATCTTAACTTAAACTTAAAAAATCAGGAGGTTTTTAATACGACTGTGTTTTTTATGTGTTACCTGAGAACTTTACTAGATGGACTGATAATGATGGATTTCGATGTTTCTATTTTTAATCGAAAGTTAGTGCTTGTGTGCACTTGGTGTCATTTAAATTTGATTGAGAATCTGACTATCACTTTTTGAGCTATCTGTAGTAATGCTTACTTGACTATATTTTCGTCTACCTACGTTATATTACTTGACGATGTAATTGAAGTCGTTTGTTTTCATTTGCAAGCAAATACAATTATCGATTATTTTACTTATTGATCGTTATTGATCAGTTTCTAAATTATCTTGTTGTGTCTATAATGTCAATTAGAACTAACTAAAAATAATAATATATATGTGTGTGTGTGTGTGTGTGTATGTGTGTGTATGTGTGTGTATGTGTGTGTATGTGTGATATTAGAAAGAAATAAAAAGCCCCCGGTATACTAATTTATAAATACTTGACCACTGCTTTAAAATCTCATTAAATACAAGTCGATATAATTAGTAATTATTATCTGTGAATTGAATTTGAACAAAATAATGTGACTACGCTACTTCGGCTAAAAGTTTCGATTTTGATGTTTCCTGGATTATTCTGCCAGTTACATATTGAAAAATGGTTATAACCTAATCCAATAAGCCAACATAATTATACTTTTGACAATCCCTGGTGCAGTTGTGTGACTGCTTCGGTTCCGCGGGTTGCGGGTTCGATTACTGCCTGAATCTGGGAGTAATGTTTGTATATAAATACATACATTTTTACACATGTATTACTTATATGTATATTTATCGAAAACTAATAATATAAAAATCAATTTATTACTACATCTATACAAATAAATAACATTGAGGTGTCTGTCTGTTTGTAATATTAAAATAACCGCTTTTTACTAGATTCATAATTATGTAATGTATACACGTCACATATACCAAAATAACATTTTTACAATTTGTGTCTGTCTGTCTGTCTTTTGGTTCCGGCTAATCTTTGAAAAGGCTGGGCCGATTTAGACGGGACTTTCACTGGTAGATAGCTGATATATTAAGGAGTAACTTAGGCTACTTTTATTTTAGAAATTTATTTATTTTATACCTCTGCGAACTGAACAACAACTTGAAAGAAGAAGAAATAAGTATATTATCGGTTTTTATTTTATATATGGTTCACTGTTTGGCGATAATAGCTTACTCATAAAATATAGAAGAAGATATAAGGTAGATAGAAGATATAAGATAGATATATCCTGTCGCGGACTTTTTTGTAGGACTTATGAAGATAAACATTTTTCTCATACATTATATAGTTACGTAAAAAGTCTACAGTTTTTTCAGCGTAAGCCAAAATATATATATAAACACAGATACTTGACAATATTGTTATATGTTGGACAATTCATACACTATCTTTAAAAACAGCCTATGTGTTATTCTAATGCATAAGCTATATTATTGTAAACTTTCATTAAAATCCATTGGGTAGTTTTTGCGTAAAAGAGGAACGAACATCCATACATACAAACTTTCGCGTTTATAATATCAGTAGGATGGTATGAAAGATATGGCTCATTAAAATATAAAATTAGCTCTCTTTTAAAAGGTCACTTTTAATCCAATCGTGCCAATCTCGGAATGATATATCGTCGATGTGTGCGTGTCTATCCGTACTAACCCCGTTCAAAGGTAGGGGCGATTGGCATTAAGGCATAAATAGAGACGGCGCCAGTCTTTATTACAGGAGACCAGTATGGCGGGCGCCAGAAAACGTTTAATTGTTTCTACATAATTCCATTGATAAAATTCCACACACAGACTAACAGACACAATTAATCATACATAGTTATTACATATTATATGTAACCTGTTTCGTATATTTGTTGTTGGTTAGTTTATATATATATATGTATCATTGCCAGCTTAAACATGGTCATGTTGTATGGATTATTTTCTACAAAACCATCTGTACGAATTTTAAATTATTATACTTAACTTTTTTTGATATTATACTTCTCTTGGCGTGTTAGAGAAAAATGATGAGAGTATTTTTTTTACGATGAGCGCGCACCCTTGTGACGACAAGAAACCGATATCCTGAAGTTAGCTAGTCAACGAAGAATGAACAATGAAATATAACTTCTTCCGTGCATACATAAGTATACACTCACTTTTTTTTAAATAAATGCATTAAAATTATAAATAAATATATGTACTCAAGCTGGGGGGCGGGAATCCAACCAAAATTACTGGAGCATAAAGCACTACAAACTGTGCCAACCGGCTACTTGGAAGTTATCACTAACGACACTCCATTTTCTTCATTAGTAAATTGCGTCTAAGTCCATAATTAAATTAACTCGTTACTATCTTCAATATAGTCAATACCTTTGAGGATAAA
Organism: Melitaea cinxia; assembly: GCF_905220565.1. Classification (NCBI taxonomy): domain Eukaryota; kingdom Metazoa; phylum Arthropoda; class Insecta; order Lepidoptera; family Nymphalidae; genus Melitaea; species Melitaea cinxia. Next base: position 16,822,925 of record NC_059401.1, read on the forward strand.
GTTTTTTCGCCAAACTTCTCGGTGACTTGGAAATTCCTTTGACGTGTGCACAACGACCAACTTAGAATCGGACCCAAGTTTATTGACTGTTCCCTGTCACACTTGTTACACTAACTTACCCCGATGTTCTGTCTAACTTATGTTCATATTTTATTATTTTATGTAACTTTTACGTGTTTTTATATAAAATTATTATAAAGTATGGTATACTCGTATATGGGTAAATAGGATGATAGATTTGCTAAATAAAATATACAATATATATTTTTTTTTAATTTCAAAGAGTGGTATTCCAAAAATTATTAAAATTTATTCAAAATCACAATTATAACTTTTATTGTTAAGGGCCGCCTAATATTGTCTAATAGCAACACTACAACAACACGATCGTAGTCGTTCTTTATTCGTCAGTGTGAAGTTAGTTAGCATGTAAAGTTGATTGCAGAACTTACTATAAACCCCCGCCATATTGTGAACCCTACCCTCTTTCTTCTCTTCATTTGACATTCGACTTGCTTGGACTCTTGTGATACGGTAGATTGTAATTAAATATTGTAATAGATACAGTTTTAAATTTTTGACTAATTTAATTTGCAGAACGTCCTCAACGAGGCGAAACATTAGCGACCGTGACAGGTCATACAACAGCAAATCAAATCAAGAAAGCAAGTTCTAAACTCTTATCTTATCCAGCCGGCAATGACGCAGCTAAAGCATCACCTCACAGCATCATGAGATAAGTGCCCTATATTTTCCCTATATGTTTGACTGTATTTGCCTAACTATATTTTCTAAAAAAATGCTAATCCTAAATTCATCAATTGCAAATATTCCTGTTTTGAAATTCTTCTTTGTTGCCGTATTATATTAAACAAATATTAATGTCGATCTACCCACATTTAATTTTTGTTCGAACGTCTTCATTTGTTGCAATTTTATATTAAGCATTAGTTTTCGATTTACCCACATCTAATTTTTTTGTTTTGAATTTCTTTATTTATTACAATATTATATTGAATTAACAAAGTAATTCAACTGTAAACGCGATACTAATCTTTCGCCCTAGTTATTACGCGATTCTAAAACAATTTTGCCGACTATTTCAGCGTTGCGGTACACGAGGCTACTAATTTTTTTTGAGTTGTCTTGTATTTAAAGTCCTATTCAAGTTCATATTGTTTTTAATTATTATATATATATATATATATATATATATATATATATATATATATATATATATATATATATATATATATAGTGAAGGTTTAGACATTGTAATATATATATATATTACAATGTCTAAACCTTCAGTATCGACTTTGTGCAAAGAGCTTAAGGGACAAATTACTAAATTTTAAAAAAAAAATTAACAAAATTGCAAGGCAATCTCAAGTGACGAGTATTGAAGTAGCTGAGCTTTCACTGAAGGTCATTCGCTTTGAAAGTTTGTCAGCTAATAAAAACTTACTATACGAGTATACTTGTATTATAAACTAGCGACCCACCCCGGCTTCGCACAGGTGCAATGCTGAAACTAAATATAAAATATAAAATAAATATTTATAAATGTAAGTGCAAATAATGTGTTTGTTTACGACATCACATTAGAAACCTCTAAAACCATCAGTGTTCCTCGACTTTTTTTTCTGAATTAGTCGTAAGTCCTTGTGTGTCCCTACCATTTCTCAGAAAGCAAGTAAAGTCATGGATCGCGTTTATTATCATAGACATCTGATTGGAATCTTTAGTAATTGTTGGGGAACTTATCCATCAACCCGCATGGAAGCAGCGTGGTAGATAAAGCTTGAACACTCATCATATATGGAGTACGTTTGCCTAATGATGTAATATTTTACAGACTATACACAACTTTGGAGAACGACTTCTATCTTGCACCGAACAATTATTATTGTTTCATTGATCGTGACCGTAAAAAACGGAAGCGTTAAATTTAAGTATACAAACTCTATCTGTTCAACATCAACCACAATCTGTTGGTCCATGCGATAATCGTGTGTGGTCTTTCCGATCTTATTATTTTATTCACATAAATTATTTTGAGGGACTTCTTAAAAATTATAACCATTACATATTTAAAATATGTCAATAATAAATAATAATGAAATATCTTATAACATACACACACGGTCGTCTGTTCCTATGGTAAGCAATTTAATGCTTGTGTTACAGGTAACAGCTGACTGTTATAACTATATGTTTTTTTTTATAAATATCCATAGAAATAATACATATTTAAACACAAATATTACACCCAGACTCAGACGGGAATCGAACCCGCAACCCGCGGCACAGAAAGCAGGGCCACTACAAACTGCGCCAACGGGCTAGTCTTACAATAGTTCTTGTTTTAAATACATCATACAATTCTGAACTTCTCAATTACTATAATAAATACAGGAATGAACGGTAACATCAGCTTGCCTCGCAAATCGTCTGTGCCGTGCACTTAAAATGCTTTTTATTTTACGTACACACGATATAAGGTAATACGTGCAGGTCGAACTTAGGTAGGCTTGCCAACAAGTTTCGTTATAAATCGCGGCGAGTGGCCCGCCTAGATAGCTAGGCAGAAATTTTGGCAACGACTACCAATAACGATTAACGCAGATATCATTTTAGACTGTCGCGCGAATGTCGTGCGACTGTCGTGCGATTGTCTGAGTTTAATGGCGTCAATGATGGCACTCTTACACTCGAGGTGATATAATGATATTTCTACTATTTCGGGGTATTTGTCATTATTTTTATCCTTATCAAGAAACAAGGGACTTCCTTAGGATTTAAAATCATGGTTACCATACCACTATCAGTTGTCGCTGCGAGGTTTGTATTGTATTGTACTGTTGTGGGCTCGGTTATCCGCATTAAGACACAGAGGTGGTCCGTTATGCGTGAGCTGCGAGGCTTTTTATAGGTTATTTTACTTTAGGTATAATGTTAGCTTTTAAATCAGCTAAGTACGTATGTCATCATGTTTATCAATTCAAAAAAAGGTGTGTATACTTATGTACGCACGTAAGAAGTTATACTTCATTGGCTAGCTAGCTTCACGTTGCTAAATTCTTCTTGGTTGACTAGCTAACTTCAGGGTGTCGGTTTTTTCGTGACAGTGTGCGCACGCATCGTAAAAATTTGCTCTCATGTTTTCTTCTCTACTTACTGCTAAACCTACACTATGTGCTTACATGCATATTTTCCTCTGTCTAAAGATTATCTGGAAAAGACCGCTGCCAAACGATAAGACCGCCTTTGTACATTACAAACTGTAGTTATAAATGACTGTTTAATGTAAATCTTTCCTTAGCAGATACATTTTTAACTATATGAGAATAAAACTGAAAACCAATAACTATATTTATAATTATAAGGCAAGACTCAATCTGACACAAGAGTTTATATTAACATAAAATTCGTTTAATTACAGACCCGAACTACCGAACTCAAATATCGAAAAGGAACCTCAAAATAAAATAGAAAACATCACTATTAGCCTCTGCAATACCATCACTACGTTGATAGGGTAGCTCTAACATCTCTCGCTAACTTGGTAACATCGGATAACCTACCCTGCGGTAGTAAAAGACATTCATAAACTGTATCTTCGAAACAAAATGTACTCTTGACTAGATCTATAACAAATGGATCATCGAAGGGAGACGGCAACGTGCTTGCGATGCTTCTGGTCTTGCAGGCATCTAGGCTACGGTCGCTCATCATAGGTTAGCCGTAAGCTTACGTAAGCCAAAGTATCCGAAACGTCGGACATGTAAAAAAATCTAATAAACCGAGATCAAATTCGAAAAAGTTGTTTCATTATCATTCGCGTAAACATTAGAAGAGCCACGCTTGTTTGCGCAACCTAATCAATAAAAAAAAACTATGAAAATTATCTGCAATACTGTCTCAAGTCTGCGTTCGCTCTGAGAGGTCTAGCGAAACAATGTCGTAAGAGTAGCTACAACTTACGGATAGTGGTTTAAATCCAGCTTGATTTCGGAATTTAATTTACTAGCGATGGTTTACTCTTGTTTATCTGATAGACAGAAGGGAGTTCTTCATCCAATTTCAACAAATGGTTTTGTAGAACGTAGACATTTTTGGTTGAATGAATGGTTTGGTATTTATATTCATGGTTAAAGATTTATCTCGTAAATTATGTTTCTACTATACTCCTATAAGTGATATAATTATTGGATTTGCCTTTATATTGGTCGTAGTCTACCTTGTTTTATAGTGGGATACTTATGACGGCTTCACTATGAGTTAAATATTAATGAAGAGTTTCTAAAGGTTTTCTTATTGGTCATTTTGTACGTTTTTGATTTTGATGCATTGTGACCAACAGCAAACGATAAGTATATCCTATACCAACTCACAAAATCAATAATACCAAGCAAAAATAAAAAGTTCTCACGAGGTTATAAGAACATAATCAAATCCTTTCCTTTGTAATCATTTGTAATCCTTTTTTTTTAAGTAATTAATAGTTTTATTTTGTGTTATGCAAGCTGAAAAAAAAATTGAATGTTATGCATGCTAGTTATTGATATATGTATTAAGGACCTTGCTGTATACCTAATGTGCTTATTATAACAATGTAAAAATATGTATATTGTTAGTATGCTTAAATAAATAAATAAATAAATTCTACAAGAATCGCAAAAATTATCGCTTCAGCCTGTAATATCTCACTGCTGGACATAGGCCTCTTTCCCCGTTTAAGAGAAGGATCTGAGCTTAACCCACCACGCTGCTCCAATGCGGGTTGGCGGATATATTCCCTACTATGAGTAATGACCGCTATCAAGTGTACATGATAACAACCAGGACCGACGGCTTAACGTGCTCTCTGAGGTACTTTCTCTGAAACATCTCTATGACTAACACAAATGATTGTCATGTGCGGGGATCAAACCCGCAACCGCCAGCGCAACAGCCACAAACCAGACATGTGACCATTGCGCCAACGCGTTACGTGCAATAATTAACAAAAGACATGTATATTTAATATTGATTTTTCCTCTTAAATTTGTGCAGACTTCTAACCGCTGCTACTGTATCGTGTCCAGTACCCAAAGGTTATCTGGAAGAAATCGCTATTTAGCGATAAGATCGCCTTTTTACATCTTGTATTGTATCTTTCTTTATATGCGTCTGTATTTCGGTGTACAGTTTTTTAGTTTTATAAATAAATAAAACCTAAAATAAATAAGACAATAAATCTCAACCAGACAAAGAAACTCGTTTTTTTTTTAATAGTTTGGATTTGTCTGAATCTGAGATTTTTTTTATTACTTATAACAGGATATTTAGCGTGTATTTCAGTAATCATTCTGAATTATAAAAGTTTTAACTTTCATATGTAAGTAGGTATATTAAAAGTCTGAAGTAAACTCAGTTCAATCTCAATCCTATACCTAGTCTCAAAAGCAATTATATCAGCAACGGGCTACTGGGACCAGACGGATGGTTCTTACGTGATATCAAAACATTTGGAACGGTTTCAGGTTTTTATATAATAATAGTATATTTTGTACGAATAGCCGTCTGTGTTACTAAATTCGGTATAAAATGTGCTATTGCTTATTCCGAGTAATAGTAGAAGTTACTTTATGTAACCTTACGCATAAATTATGTAGGTACATTTGTAGGTTGATTTTTGGGTATGGCTTAATGACCTAGAGGATAAGTGATGTTAATAGTCAATTGTTAAAACCTAGACTATAATTTTTCTATAATTTAGTTTAGTTTTGGTCATTTTGACTTAATGATATTTGTATATATACACTTTATTGCACTCAAAAATACATACAGAAACATAAAATAATAAGTAAGTTATATGATATTTATTTACTTACTAGCGACCCGCCCCGGCTTCGCACGGGTGCAATGCTGATACTAAATATACTACAGAATGTCTTTATTTGTAGTATGAAGCTAGCTTATAGCATGGTTATTAAAATAATAACAACATTCAAATATGCGTCGTTAGATTACACGTTGTTACAGAATGCGTTGAAGAAATAGAGATTCACTGCTCGTTCCCCGTAGGTGGTAGCGTGATAATTTGTAGCCTATATGTTGACCCGACTTCTTAATAATATTCGTGCCAAATTTGAAGTAAATCCATGCGGTACTTTTTGAGTTTATCCCGGACATACATACAGAAAAACAGACAAACAGACAAAAATTCTAAAAACTATATTTTTGGCTTCGGTATCGATTGTAGATCACACCCAAGTATTCTTTTAAAAAAATATTCAATAAACAGTTTTGAGCCTGAGAATTTAGCCACCCCATCTCTTCCCGTGGGTGTCGTAAGAGGCGACTAAGGGATAACACAGTTCCACTACCACCTTGGAACTTAAAAGGCCGACCGATGGCGGGATAGCCATCCAACTGCTGGCTTTTTAAATGCACAGACCGAGGACGGGCAGCAGCGTCTTCGGTGCGACAAAGTCAGCCCTGCGGTCACCAACCCGCCTGCCCAGCGTGGTGACTACGGGCAAAAAAACCCATGAGTTCGCGCCAAAAATTTAGGCCCTTAGTTCCCGGCAGCCCCACTATTCCCGGCTATGGCAGCGGCCGAGGTAACGGTGGGGTAGAGGGTGCTAAAAATCACCGGGGTACGAGAGGCTGCCATAAATTATACCTGGCTACGTATAATGGACGCACGCTACGGTTGGACCATCACCTTACCGAACTTGAAGTAGAACTTAGTCACATTAAGTGGAGCATACTGGGGTTGTCTGAAGTCCGAAGACAGGGTGAGGACACGATGATCCTGGACTCCGGGCACTTGTTCTACTTCCGTGAAGGTGATGGGCTTTCCCAAGGTGGCGTCGGTTTTCTGGTTCACAAGACTCTCACTAACAACGTTGTGGAAGTCAGTAGTGTGTCGACCCGGGTAGCGTACCTTGTACTTAAGCTCACCGACAGGTACTCCCTGAAAGTGATACAGGTATATGCGCCGACCTCGGCACACTCTGACGATGAAGTCGAAGCCTTGTATGAAGATATTACAAGGGCCATACATGGCACTACTTCGACCTTCTACAGCGTTGTTATGGGAGACTTCAACGCTAAAGTGGGAGTACAAGGCCGCGACGGATCGAGCATCGGACCACACGGATTGGGGCACAGGAATCACAGGGGGCAGACGCTTGTCAACTTCCTCGAATCGGAGGGGCTCTTCTTGATGAACTCATTTTTTGAGAAGAAGCCCCAAAGGAGGTGGACATGGCAAAGCCCCGATACTGTGACGAGGAACGAGATAGATTTCATCATAGCGGATAAAAGGCATATATTCAGAGATGTCTCAGTGATTAACAGGTTTAACACCGGCAGCGACCACCGGCTAGTACGGGGCACTCTGAATATATGTCTCCGAAAGGAGCGGACCCGCTTGATGAAATCTACTCTCCGACCTACGCTGCCCCAAATACTATGTGGCTCCGAGCAGTTCCAATTGGAACTCCAAAACCGATTCGATTCGCTGGAAACTACTAGCGACGTGGACGAGATAACCGACTACGTGGTGAAGACGGTGTGTACACTGGGTCGCAGGCACTTTCCACCAACAAAGCCAACGAAGCAGTCTAAACTTTCTCCCGAAGCCTTGGATCTGATGCGGCAGAGGCACGAGTTGCCGGCTGCTTCGCCAGAACAGAGGGCTCTTTCCAAGAGGATACGGAAGCTTATTCGCCGAGACCTCCGCTGCTCAAATACCAGAGAGGTTACTACTCTGATTGAGCAGAATAGGGGGTCCAAAGTTTTCCAAAGACCATTGGGGAGAAGCCTTCTTGCGAAGCTTAAAACAGCAGATGGCAGAACCGTCTGCTCTCGCCCTCAGATCCGAGAAGAGGTTGAGAATTTTTATGGACAGCTGTACTCATCGAGCGCACGCAAGCCTGCGACTTGGGACACCGAAGATCCACGGGCACCATTGTTGCGCCATTATTCGGAGAGTATCCCGGACTTCGAAGAGGGCGAGATTAGTGCAGCGCTCGGACAGCTTAAAAACGGGAGGGCCCCGGGGGATGACGGAGTTACCACTGAACTCCTTAAAGCCGCAGGGCGACCTGTCCTGAAAGCCTTGGCAAGACTATTTAACGCCGTCATCCACCGAGGTACCACGCCGGAGGCGTGGTCCAGGAGTGTGGTGGTGCTGTTCTTTAAGAGAGGCGATAAGTCTCTGTTAAAGAATTACAGACCGATCTCACTTCTGAGCCACGTCTATAAGCTGTTTTCGAGGGTTGTTACGAATCGTCTCGCCAGAAGACTCGACGAATTCCAACCACCAGAGCAGGCTGGGTTTCGAAATGGCTACAGCACCGTGGACCACATCCATACTGTTCGGCAGATTATCCAAAAGACGGAAGAATATAATCAACCGCTGTGTATGGCATTTGTGGACTACGAGAAAGCCTTCGACTCTGTCGAGACCTGGGCTGTCCTGGACTCTCTGCAGAGATGTCATATCGACTGGCGATATATCGAGGTACTGAAATCTATGTACGACGCGGCGACGATGACCGTTCATGTCAATGACCAAAGAACAAGACCTATTTCCCTCCGGCGTGGGGTAAGACAGGGGGATGTAATATCACCGAAACTGTTTACCACTGCGCTAGAGGATGTTTTTAAGACCTTGGATTGGGGGGAACGAGGCATCAACGTCAATGGTGAATTCATCTCTCACCTTCGTTTCGCCGACGATATTGTCATCTTTGCGGAGACGCTGGATGAGTTAGGCCAAATGCTGGCCGGCCTAAACGAGTCCTCCCGACGTGTCGGTCTCTGTATGAACTTGGATAAGACGAAAGTTATGTTTAACAACCAAGTCATACCGATACCGGTATCGGTCGATGGTACCCTTCTCGAAGTTGTTCAGGATTATATTTACCTAGGCCATACTATCCAACTAGGCCGCAACAACTTCGAGAAGGAGGCCGATAGGAGGATTCGGTTGGGCTGGGCGGCGTTTGGAAGGCTCCGTCGAGTCTTCACTTCGAAGATTCCGCAATGCTTGAAGACAAAAGTTTTCGAGCAATGCGTCCTGCCTGTGTTAACATACGGAGCCGAGACGTGGACACTGACGAAGGGACTGGTCCACAAGTTTAAAGTCGCTCAACGTGCAATGGAACGGGCTATGCTTGGGGTCTCTCTCAAAGACAGGATTAGAAATGAGACTATCCGCGAGAGAACGAAAGTAACCGACATAGCCCACAGAATTAGCAAGTTGAAGTGGCAGTGGGCTGGTCATCTGTGTCGCAGGACCGATGGCCGTTGGAGTAGACGGGTCCTAGAGTGGAGACCGCGTCTTGGCAAACGCAGTGTGGGACGTCCTCCGGCCCGTTGGACTGACGATCTACGTAAGATTGCCGGTGTAGGCTGGATGAGGATTGCGGAAGACCGGGATGTGTGGCGCGAATTTGGGGAGGCCTATGTCCAGCAGTGGACTGCGATAGGCTGAAGTGTGTAAACAGTTTTGACTTTCCTACCGTTTTATTATATGTATAGATTAATTATTTAAAAAAAGGCATAATAAATGACTTCGAAAGAATATTCTTTTCTTTGTTTTGAGGAAGTATAGATCACAATTAGGTAGTAGCTGTGTTCAGTATCAGCGAGAGCAAACAGCGCGGAACACAAATTAGAAAATTGTTTGTTTTGGCAAAAAACCCGTTCACGAAATGTAAAGCTGCAGAATACGAATTAATTTTAAAAAATCAATTAAGAAGCATCTCTTCGTTGAGTAAACACACATGACATATTTTTATGTTATACTAGTGGTCGCCTAGTGGACGAAATTCGACCATAATTAAAAGTTTGGACATTATTAAGGTTCTGTTGTCAAAGACTATACTTCTATAATAATAAAATGTGTATGTAATGTTTTTTTATTAATTTCATATATTTTATGCATAGTTTAAAAAAAAACATATATCAGCTTTCTCCACTCCTTCTCTATATATACTATATATTTTCGTAAAAAGGGGTACAAAGTATTTGCTTCACGTATTATTAATATAGATATAGAATATGATGGGTGATAAATCAATGCCAATAAATACTTTAAACCGACTTTAAAAAAGAAGAGGTTTTGTCTAACTTTTTTTATTTTATATTTGTGTCTCACGTCTCTACTCCAGAAAGAAGTAAAAGAAACTAAACATTTATTATAATCAAAGAATTTTTTAACCTAATACCAACAATAAAGAATATATTATCACAGTAAATAATTATATGTTTACAAAAAAACATGTTTACCAGTTCATCTCCAGTAATTAACTTGACGACGCCATTGCATTGTAATATTACCGTTGTACTTGTTTTATAGAAGTACAACTAAATGAAAATACATAAGAATTATATTTTGACTTATTAGGTTACCAATAATTGGTTTCAAGCCAAATCATTTACACAAGCTTGCCAAATTTAAAATTCCAACTCGACTTACCAGGGATACCAACACGTTGTTGACAAATGTTTCCAAGCAAACACAAGCGTACGAAAATTGTTTGAAACAATTACAATGACAATAGCCTCTCAAAACCCACACACTATAACCGCAGAGATAAATCAGATATCCAGTTCCAAACAAAACCCGTATTCGATCTCGGATTCGCCAAAAGGCGTGAAGAGTCCTCGAGGAGGCCATTAGAGCGCCGATGTCATCCACCGCCATGGCCGTCATGAATAATTCCAGCCAGATTACGCTAAGAGCCAAGCGGGACGCTCATTTAGTGCAAATTCGCATTCTGGAAATTCATCTGGAAAGTTTGAAATTGCAAAGACAATGATGCACTATTTTCAAAATAAATGATCCCGGATTCGGGAAACCGAACCTAAATAAAGAAGAAATTCTTTGTTAAATGTTCGTTATTCAAAAATGTTGAATGTTTATTTTTTTTAAACAACCGGTGACTTGTAACAGACTAAACAATAAATCATTTATTACTAAAGCTTTACATTAATGTTGCCAGTATACATATATACAAGTATGTATTTATTTTAATACTATTTTAACAATTTTATTAATAAAACTAGATGTGCCAGCGACTTCGCCCGCGTGGAATTTAATAAAAACTTATTGTTCAGTTACTAATAGAATAAAAGTACCTTAAGTTAACAAACAGACAGACAAAAGAAAATTGTAAAAAATGTTATTTTGATATATTTACCCATAGCATTTAGTAAAAAGCGGTTATTTTAATATTACAAGCAGACACTACAATTTTATTCATTTGTATATATAAAATGGGTTTATACATATACTGTACATTTGTATAGTATATGTATAAAGCCATTTTAGCACGTACAGTCGAATTGAGAACATATACCTATTTTGTAGTTGGTTAAAAACTAAATTTTGATCGGAAACGAAATCCGCGACCGCCAGCGTTAATGAAACTTTTAAACAAGATCATAATGGTCTCATTAATATATATAAATATTAAAAATTAGAAAACTTATAAAACACCATATAAATGTAGACAACATAACATTTAATAGTAACGTAAAATTGAGTGTGAAATCGATAGAATTTTAATTTAAAAACAATCTTAAATCCAAGGAGATATAAATCTTTGAACGCAGCATCCATTTCAATACGTAATAAGTTCTGAATAATTTCAGTAGGTGTCTCGCAGTCGCATTTAGGCCAATTTCTTGGTAACGTCTTCCAATAAGCAGTGCTACTAGCGAACTGAGAGTTGGAACTTTTATGCTGAAATTAAAAAAAAGAAGATTAGATATAAATAATTTTACCTGTTTACTAATCATTTATAAGAAAATTTTACGTACTTACAATAACTAGTGGTAGCCCAGAGGTCGAAATCGACCATAATTAAAAATTTAAATTAAAAATTTAAATTAAATAAAACCAAAAAAAAGCTATGAAAATAAATTACCTTTTTTTAAATTTTTCAATTTGACCACAGACTGTCAATCAAGAAAAGAGTATAATATGCGTGTGTGTGTCAAATACATGGTAGTATGTGTAATGTTTTTTTTTTATTGATTTCATATATTTTTATGCTTAGTTTTAAAAAATCATACATCAGCATTCTGCACTCCTTCTCTATATAAATTAAAAGTGTACAAAATTTCATACTCCTCCGTGCGCGTAATTTCCGTAAAAAGGGGTACAAAGTTTTTGCTTCACGTATTAATATATAGATTTTGACGTTGTTGCCAAATATAAATTAATCAAGTATTTTAAAGTAAAGAAAAACAGGTTTTCATCATCAAAAAAATAAACTGAAAATACTTTAAAATGATTCCGTGGTCTGGGTGTTTGTGCAGTCCTTGTGGGTCTCCCCACCGTGCCTCGGAGAGCACGTTAAGCCGTCGGTCCCAGGTGTTATCATGTTAACCTGATAGCGATCGTTACTCATAGTCGGGAATGTATCCGCCAACCCGCATTGGAGCAGCTTGGTGGATTAAGCTCTGATCCTTCTCCTACATGGGGAAAGAGTGCTATGCCCAGTATAGATATCAAAATCAAAATAATTAAATGCGCGTGATTTTAGATGTCTTTTAAAATTTTAAAATGGACAAATTAAAATATTTGCAGTACACTATTAAAATATATCTAAATGAAAGATAATAATTAAATTTAATCCTGCATTATTAATTCAGCCAATATTCTAAACAATAATTATCTCAAACATATTATTGTTAAGTCTATAATATATATCTTGTAAAGAATGTATAACACAAAAAAGACAATATATTTTCTTCTCTGAAATCTTAAGATACGGAGAAAATGAAAATATCCTCAACTACAAAAGTAAGTAAAAATATTACTATCCAACATGACAAAGATCGCAAAGCACAGAATCATTTTGCTGTATAATATGATACAAGCGTTTCGTTATAACTTTGTAGTGTTCGCAAAAAATTTATATGAAATTTCGGAGACCGCAAGCTATGAAGTTGGCTAAGTTGCCGGGGAGCTTGCCAACACGTGAGCAAAACCGGGTCGTGATACTTGTTTATTAGATCCTCCGCCCTTAACTTTTAAAGAATGGAACTTTTACAAACTACAATTTTAACACGATTACACTTTCTTGAAGATTAAAATATAATGTATCAACTTTTCTAACTTATTGGTTTGGCAGCTTAACGTTGGTAACTGTTAAGTAAATCGTGTTGAAAGACAAACACTTTTAAAAGTTTTTTTTATTAAATCCAAGTGTTTTTTCGTAACGAAAAAAAACCGACTTCAATGTACAGATATAAGCGATAAAACGAAATACGCATAGGGATAACTCTAAATTTACTTGTCAGATCTCGATAAGCTTTTTAATAAAAAATAATCATCGAGATCACTACACCCAGTAAAAAGCAATGAGGTAACACACATAAAAAATACAATGCCTCCTTTTTTTAGGTCTGTTAACTTATATCCACACGTATGTAAATGCGATTAATCACTCAACTGACTGTAAATTATCAGTTATGTAACTACTTGTAAATCTACTATACATATTATATAAACAAAATATATGAAATTCAATCACAGTTACTAAATTCTTAGTTTCAAGGAATGCTTATTTTTTTATCCTACGGAAAAATACAAAATATAAAAGCAACTGAGATATATTTTATGCAAATGTCAGTAACACGTAAACGTCGTAATATTTTCCATGTATCAGACGGAAACATGCTGAAAAAAAAACTGTTATTTTTAGTTTTCTCTACAGCTATGTTTTTTTCTATTCCAGCTACTCAATAGTTCCAACGCACGTGACCGTAAAGAAAGCACTTTAAGGCTGTACGTATTAGTGCAGAGCTTTCGTCTGTATCAGATTAATATATATTTGAACTTATTCTAGAAAGTTTGTAGTAACTGCGGAGTTTCTTGTCGGTTATTCTTTGCAGAATCTACGAATGTGGACACAACGGTGGTAGCTTCACTTTAAATTTAGAATTTTTTGCTTTTTGATTTTTGATTTTACTCTAACTTGATTTATTTTTATTTTTACTTATTGATTTTATAATTTAATTTTGTTTTATTTTATTTTAAATTTTGTTTTGTTGTACTAACCCATTTTGAACTTAAAATTTAGTCTGAAATAAAGTATTATTATTATTATTAAAAATTATCAAAAATTAAAAGGCATAAGGACCTACCCTAATAAAGGTTATTTGAATAAAGCTGTGTGTGTGTGTGCTGTGTGGCTACGGCACTAAAGAATTTAGCCACCCCCTCTCTTCCCGTGGGTGTCGTAAGAGGCGACTAAGGGATAACAAGGTTCCACAACCACCTTGGAACTTAAGAAACCGACCGATGGCGGAATAACCATCCAACTACTGGCTTTGAAATACACAGGCCGAAGACGGGCAGCAGCGTCTTCGGTGCGACAAAGCTAGCCCTGCGGTCACCAACCCGCCTGCCCAGCGTGGTGACTATGGGCAAAACACATGAGTTCACGTTATTTTTGGCGTAAACTTGTGGAGGCCTATGTCCAGCAGTGGAATGTATAGGCTGGAATGATGAAAAAAGCTATTTTCGATTTTGATTATATAACTGCCATTTTGTTTAATTCACCAGATATATTACTTTGTCGAGTACTGTTTTTAATTACTTCACTTGTTGTAACTTAATTATTGTATTTTAGAATAGACCATTAAGTAAAAATTTATAAACTCAGTAAGATTTTTTCTAACCGAATTCAAAAAAGGAGGAGGTTACTCAATTCGACCGTATACTCGTATATGTGTGTGTTTTTTATGTATGTTTGGGGATAACTTCGTCGTTTATGGACCTATTTTGATAATTCTTTTTTTGTTAAAAAGGAGATATCCTAAGTGTGGTATAATGAAGAAGAAACCAGAATTTGATGATGGGATCCCAGAGAAATCGAGGGAAACCCTCGAAAATCTTTTTAATGAGTGTATTTTGATGATTTTTAATTTAATCGAAAGCCGATGTTTATTATGGGGTGACATTTAAATAAAAATAGGTAAAAAAACTTTTTAAGTTAAACGGTTTTATGTTAAACATACATTGCAATGTTTAAGATAAATGTACTAAAAACCAAAAAAATAATAAAATAGATACAGTCGTGGGAATTATAAACATATGCATAGACTAGACTAAAATAAAACCGTGGGGCACGTCAATTGTCTACAATCGTTGATTAAAATGTTTGTTTTGTAATGTTACACTATAATTAGGCAGTTGTTCAACCGACAACGATGGACGTGTGATAAGTAGGGCTAGAATGTGGAAACAAGCTAGCAAGCTCGATTATAAGCGAGTTTTAGGGTTTCATAGTGGTGAGCGAGTAGTACTTTTATCATATGTTTTGTCGATTAAAGACAAACTACGAGCAGTGAAACGATTCCTCGCCAGCCAGCAGTGTGAATTTCCAACGATAAACTAGTTGAAACATCTCTTTTATTTACATGGAGTGTATAACTATTGGAATTTCCATGAGCAAGAAAATAGTAAGTAATTTCCTCACCGTCTGCGGGCCAACTGCCTATTTTAACGACGAATTAAACGATTCTTCTATCGCACATTAAGTCGATAATTTGTAGACAATTGACGTGCCCCACGGTTTTATTTTAGTCTAGTCTATGCATATGTTTATAATTCCCACGACTGTATCTATTTTATTATTTTTTTGGTTTTTAGTACATTTATCTTAAACATTGCAATGTATGTTTAACATAAAACCGTTTAACTTAAAAAGTTTTTTTACCTATTTTTATTTTCTAGTTTTTAGTTTTTATTTCGCATTCTGTTTAATTCATTTAGTGCTTCATTATTGCAAGGCCCATCTTAAATATTGAGGTTGTATAGTGCACTGTATTCTTCTTGTCAAGCCCTTTTATTTGATACCCATATTGGTGGGATTGATAAAAAATTGTTATCAGACATTTGGTAGCGGCGGCCAGCTTAGATTTCAATTTTGCATAGTAAATTGTATTCTACTTGTTGAGACCTTTCATTTGATACCCATGTTGATGGGATTGATAAAACCTAAGTTATCCGCCATTTTGTAGAGGCCGCCATCTTGGATTTTAATTTTATATAGTACATTGATTATACTGGTTGAGCACTTTCATTTGATACCCATATTGATGGGATCGATAAAACCTACGTTATCCGCCATTTTGTAGCGGCCGCCATCTTGTATTTCAATTTTTTATAGTATATTGTATTCTGCTTGTTGAGCCCTTTCATTTGATACCCATATTGATGGGATTGATAAAACCTACGTTATCCGCCATTTTGTAGCGGCCGCCATCTTGGATTTCAATTTTTTATAGTATATTGTATTCTGCTTGTTGAGCCCTTTCATTTGATACCCATATTGATGGGATTAATAAAACATAAATTATCCGCCATTTTGTAGCGGCGGCCATCTTGAATTTATAATAATAATGAATAAATATAATTGTATTGTCACCAAAATCCAAAGTGTATACAAAATTTCAGATTAATCGGTTGACAGGAAGAGGGTGAAATTTGAATTACTAAATTTGACCCAAGAATAAATAATCTTCTTCTTCTTCTTCTCAGTCGTTCACTCTTGACAGAGTGGTCGTGGTTGACGACGATTCATTAGCTAAAGCAGCCTCCGCTATACGTCTCCACTTGATGCGGTTTTTAGCGTCTCGAGAACTCTGGACTATGGAGGTCTGTGTCGCAGCTTTGATGAGGTCTGTCCAACGCGTAGGTGATCGACCGCGTGACCGCTTGCCCTCTACCTGCCCTTGAACAACGAGTCGCTCTATGGATTGTTCATTTCGAACAACGTGTCCGAAATATTTCAGGATTCGAGTTTGCACAGTCGACGACAATCTCTGCTTGATTTTTAATTCTTCTAGGATGGAAATATTGGTCCTAAACGCTGTCCAAGGGATCCGCAGCAGTCGCCGCCAGCACCACATCTCGAGTGCGTCGATTTTGCGTCGGTCTTTGAGTCTAACCGTCCACGTTTCTGCGCCATAAAGAAATATCGGGAAGATTAAGCTTCTCATTAGGCGGACTTTCGTGACTTTGGTGATATTACGGTTGCACCAGACTCTTTTTAGCTTGCCAACGGCAGATCTTGTTATAGCACATCTCCTTCGAATCTCGTCTTCGCATCCTCCGGTGTTTGCAATTGTGGAACCGAGGTACACATAAGATTGGACAACCTCACAGTTGCCAATCATAGAGATGTCAGGATGGTTTAGTTCGGCTCGATCCACTATCATCATCTTGGTCTTATCTCTGTTGATCGTAAGACCAAAGGAGAGGCTTGTTGTCTCTAGAAGTGTCAGCAGGTGTTCCATGTCCTCTTTTGTTTGAGTGAGAAGAGTAGTATCATCGGCATACCTCAAGTTAGATATTTTTTTACCTCCCACTGAAACTCCCTTGTCCCATTTTTCCAGAACGATTCTCATAATACACTCCGTATAGATGTTGAACAGGAGCGGAGAGAGTATGCACCCCTGACGAACGCCAGCTTGTGTATGAAAACTTTCCGAGTCAACGTCGTCTATTCGAACAGTCGCAGTTCCGTCCTCGTAAAGTCGACGTATGAGACGAACCAGGTGGATAGGTACTCCCATTTGAGTGAGTACGTCCCATAATATATGCCATTTCACGGTGTCAAAGGCCTTGCGAAAGTCGACAAAACAGATATAGAGTGGGATGTTAAACTCTCTAGACTAAATAATAAAAAATAAATAAAACAAACGGGGTGAGCTAAATAAAACCGTTTAATAAAAATTTCATCGAGATCTGATTACAACTTTTAGAGTAATCATTGATTATGCATATTTACTTGAATATTTTTTTTCTACCTACGTTGTATTACTTGTCGATGTAATTGAAGTCGGTTTTTTTTTTTTCGTTTTCCAGCAAACACAATTATGTGTATTACGTTAAGTACACCGAAAAATCAAGTTCTATATGTGTTTACTTGAAAAAAGTTAGCCTCTTAATTCGTTTTATCGTAAAATATATTTAATTTTGCATTCGCTTTTCTGTTGTTGCATCTAAATGTGTTATCGATTGATAGCAGTCGACAATTTTTTATTTTATTATCTTTTGTTTTGCTTTTTAATTTATTTTAATTATAATAAGTTTTTTTAAGTTCCCAAATTCCGAATTTTATCATTTGCCGATGTCCAATTTTTTAATTACAATTGATAATAAGAGTTCACTGAAGTGACATAAAATCACCAACGCCTACAAATACAAAACTGAAAGACCTAAACGGTGTGCCATCTAAAGGAATTAAGGGGGTAAGGGGGTTACGATGCCTCCTTTCACCTGTCCCTCCTTTTCCATGTTACCCTTATCTCACCCCTTGGATTTAAGTAAAGACAAGACTCATACTACTCATCTTACATAACAAAGGCTAGCCATTTTGTATCTTATTCATTTCCCCAAAATTCAATGTTTAGTTATATATAAATATATTTGATACAACTATTGCAAGTTCTCACAAAACCCGTGTCGAAGGAACTCTTCAACTAACAGATATCTGGTCTAAAGTCTAAACTAACGTTGTAACTTCGAAGACATGTGATGCTAATAATTAATTAAAAGCAAAACTTGCGTTCGTATCTCAAGACCGTTCGGGCTCGGCACTCGACGATCTGGAATGTTGGGATATTAACCTCTTAAGGTACGGTTTAAGTTATCAGAATTATTACCTGAAATGCGCTGAAGTTAATGGTTTAGTAAATGTACTATTGCCGGAAGAAGATCTCTTTTCCATATTTTTGTCTTCTAAGTTTGGGTTGATGCTTCCCACTATGATTTTTGATTTAGGATAGATAACTCTTTTGTTATTTTCATAGATAGATATACTCTTCGATAGATACCTAGTCTGACGACTTTTAAAGACACAGCAAGAAGGCCAACAAGAACGTTAATTCATATCAAATATACATATCTGCATATCCACTATCGCTAGTATTAAGACATCTTCTGGTATCTAATTTTTGTAACCGTTCCTCATCATCATCATCATCATAATATTATTATTAATTGCAATATTAATTTTTTTTTGGTTACATATTAATAGGTCCCGTATTCAAAATTTATGTAACACTTGCAGTTAAACTAACAATCGAGCTCTGATTGGAAAGACTGTCTGATATCGACTTCCATATTCTACTCACTGATATATCACGGCGTGAGAATGATGCTATGGGATAATATATTAGAGTACATTTTATTTTAATAAAAAAGTGGATTACAAGCGTACGTTCCGTCTGTACGTAAGTAAATTCTGTAGCTTATGGGCGCCAGTAGCGTCAGAAGCAATGCCAGGGTGTTGCTGATCCTCTCCCCAACCATCCCCAGCTCTGCCTACCTTGGTCACTACAGAAGTACAAGACTAATTAGGAGCAGCGCTATTTAAAAATGTAACGTTCTTCCGCTACCTCTTACATTTCACGCCATCCATTGAAGCGTTAGTAATTCCATAACTAATGCTGATCACCAAGCCACTCTATTAAGCTCAATAAATTCATACCTAATTTCATTTTCCATTATATCCGGTAATGCAACCATTAGAAGCGAGATTAGATAATTATTTTTCACCCTAAAATATATGATAGTCATTTATTTGTATTAAAATTAAAAAAATTATCTTTTCTTACTTTTGTAAGACTTTTTTTGAATATATAAAAAAGATATTTCATTTTGGCTTTTGCAGTTGCATTATGAAGTTCCTATAAAAAAATTACAATTTCTAGAAAAATAATTTGAAGCTATTTCTTTTTTTCCAGGGGGTTTCTTGCCTATTTTCTCTACAGAAAGAGTATTTTATATTTTTTCATAATCAATTTAGCTTTATCGCAATATTATGAATCCGGTTCTTGTCCTAAATAAGATCAAAAATGATTCTCTCACGACTTATGCCTTCGTACGCATCCTTCATTTCAAAATAATTAATTAATGCAAAACCATTTCTTTATTTCATAATTATTTTGTTAAGAAACATTACAGTTTTCTATTCGACATCAACAAGTATGAATACGATTCACTTTCTTGCTTTTTGTATTAAAAATGATAAAAATATGTCTTTTAAAACCTACAACTCTGTTTGAAATACGGTGTCATAAACCTGCGACCATCTCTTAGTAATAAATATTTAAATTAGTTAAATTTTTGTGGTGCTTTACTCGTTAAACAAAATTAATTCAATCCTTCTTACTTATTCATAACTTTGTTCCGTAAGTCGCTAAGACAGCTCAAGGGACTTGGCATTTTAAAACTTCTGATATCAAAGTATCTAAGTTAGCATTTTTTAATTAAACTTTAAAAAAATTGCATTTAAATAAGTTTTTAACTTTACATATTTTGCTTTAAGCCGATTAGTGATGAGAAGGACGATTTTTATTTATTATTTTTATAAAGGAGGCAGTTGATTCGATTTTTGAATAGTGAATCAACGTTACCAACGTAGCTACAGCTTTTGTCTTTACTGCTGTGACTGTATTAAGAAAAAATTAAAACTCATGTGGGAAATCAGGCGCCCGTAGTTTAACTGTATTTGAATTATAAAAAATTTATTATTATTATATTTAAACACATTTCCACTACCACCTTGAAACTTAAAAAGCCGACCGGTGGCGGGGTAACCATCCAACTGCTGGCTTTGAAATACACAAGCCAAAGACGGGCAGCAGCGTCTTCGGTGCGACAAAGCCAGCCCTGCGGTCACCAACTCGCCTGCCCAGCGTGGTGACTATGGGCAAAACACATAAGTTCACGCCATTTTTGGCGTAAACTTGTGGAGGCCTATGTCCAGCAGTGGCCTGTGATAGGCTGTAATGATGATGATGATGAATTATAACAGGATCACAAAACATTTACCGGGCATTGACATATTTGGCGATCCTTTAAAAGAAAACTTATCACTCATTGACTTCGATAAATAAAATAATTTTTGAGCTAAAACTTTTTTACGCACGCTTGACTTGTGAAGTAAGTTGGTGCGGGACGATAGCGTTACGAAAAGTGTGATCGAGTGAGGTGAATGAAAGTGGAGAGGGAGATATATAGCATTAACATTTACTGCTGAATCTAAAAGGGGTTACCTTTGAATAACTTTTGGATAAGAAAATAAATCTATTTTAAAATGTTCCCCTGATGCCCGTTGATGAGTAAGGTGACCAGAGCACTTGGGGGGAATTGGGTATAGGTTCGGCAACGCTTGCGATGCTTATGGTGTCGCAGACTAATAAGCTACGGTAATCGCTTACCATCCGGTGAGCCTTACGCTTGTTTGACGACCTAGTTATATATAAAAAATTCCTTACTGACTTGCCCTTTATATCAGTCAGTGCTTTTTTTAATGAACGTTCATAAAGTGTGATTTGAAAACACACTTTTTAAAATAAAATATACAACGTAGATTTTTAATACATAACAAACAAACACATAACACGCAGACGTAATTCTAAAATACAAGCAAAAACTTCAACAAATTGAACATCCTAACAAAACACAACTAAACAATTCCAAAGGTCAGGCTGAAATCAATCAAACATTCATAAAAATAGCAGATATAAAACTAAAATCAGAGAGATGAAATCGATTGGTCTCTCAAAATGACAAATGCATAGTTTACAGCGACGCGAACACATGTACACTCTGGACGTGAGATATGGCGTTTCTTTGCATTGAAAAATTTATACGCTGTTTCAGAATTTATCATTCGGAAACGCCCTTGTATACTGTGTCTACCAGTACAGCGAATGGTTAGGAGTTCGATATAGCATTTTTAGTATGGGTATTTATGACAATCTAGTGTAGTAACAACCGCTTTGGTGTAGTGGTGCGAGTACAAAAACACCGACGGTTTGCGAGTTCGATTCCCGCTTGGGGTGGATATTTTTATTTGTACAAATATTTCTTTCCGGTTTCTATGTCTGTCATTTTGGGTCTTCCCGCCGTGCCTCGGAGAGCACGTTAAGCTATCGGTCCCAGTTGTTATTACAAATACAGTGTACATGATAACAACCGGGACCGACGGTTTAACGTGCTCTCCGAGGCATGGTGGGGAGACCCACTAGGACTGCACAAAAACCCAGACCACGGCAAACACTTGTGTAGCCAATACAAATGTCTGTCTATTTAATACTGTCTGTCTAATTACTAGCAACCTCTATGCGTCTATATTTTTACACGATAAGTTATCACCAACATATCATATACTAAAACCTTCTCCGAAAGACTCTCCACTCTCTTTATAAAAATAGATAAGTTGCGAGTTGCGATATTACAAACGAAATAAAAGTTTCATAAAGGAAGCAACTTTTCGCATCGGTAGTTAAAAAGTATTCCCATGTCATCTTAGTCATGCGGAGTCGAAAATACTGCAATTATTAAATTGATACGTTCCATTCGGAAGCATAGCGACAAAAGTTCGCAGAAGCAATGGATCCCTGCCAACTGTTCCCCGTATATCGCATTATTACTCATAAGGCCTTTTATCATGCGATCCGTGACTAACATTTAGGAGCTCTTCACACTAAACGCGTCTTAGTATGGATTATATTAGTGCGGTGGAATGCAGCTCTGTACGGACTAAATTGGTGCAGTGGATTGAGACGGATCTTGATAGAAAACTACACAAGGAGCATTTTGATTATTATGTACTCAGAATTACTAGAATTTTCTATGTTATGTCATATCCTCGCATAATAAATAATACTTGATATGACTACACCTATTGTTATCTACTGTTCAAATTTTAAAATTGAAAATATTATTGAAGTAAAACTTTTTTACGCATATGTACCTTAAGAAGTAAGCTGGTGAATGCGTGGCGAGAATGTTACGAAAAGTGGTATCGGGCGAGGCGAACGGAAGTTGAGAGAGAGATACAAGTTAGTGAAGATAGATAGAGAGAGAGCTACATTTCGTAAGTTTTACTTCAGTCGTTTGATCTAAACCACACTCAATTTTAGATGTTTACAATATTCTACACTTTTCTCACAAAGTCATTTGTGGTACTAACTAAAACGTATGATTATAGTAATAATAATAAATATAGTAGTTACTAGTAAGTAAGAGTCGTAACCTGATATTTTAGTACTACAAATCTTGCTATAGAATAGGTTTGTTAAGTGATTATGTTATGTTTCCGGAGTTCTGTCACAGTAGACTTTTCTAGTGTGGCCTTTTAGTGTGAAACGTTTATTATTATTATTACTTTTTTGTTACCATCTCACGTGCGATATCGCGTTCAGTGTGGACTATATCTTAGAGTGTCCGCAATCTATAGACAACATCTATCGGTCAATAGTTTAGTCGGGTTCTTAATCAGTATGAAGTATTGAAGAATTATGTGTGTGTTTGTCTATATATAGGGGCGGTTTCAGTAAACAAAGCTGTATGTTTTATGTAAAATATGACAGATCTTCTTTCATTTCTTATTTAATTATTTAAAGTTCCTTTTTAACATTATTATATAACAAATATATAAAAGCTTTTTTATTACTTTAGAAAAGGATAAGATTATAATTTCGACTCTAATTTTTTCGTGCTACTTCATAACTTTTTACTGGGTATACCAATTTTGATAATTTTATTTTATTCGAAAATCAGGACTCGTAATGTGGACCTAATTATATTTGAATGTGATTGGTCGTGGTTTTTGAGTTGAATGATATGTACTTGTGCTATACTTGCCAATATAAACTGAAATAATCTTTTATTATTATTTAACAACAAACATAAGTATAATGTCAAAGATACAGTCACTATTCGGAACGATATTTCGGAAAAACTATTTTAACTTAAATGTATATTTTATAACAACAATTATAATACAACAGACAATTATTATTATTAGAAAATAATATACAAATAAATCTCCACGAAAATTTAATTTAATACAACGCCACCCAAAACCTTAAACATAAAACTAGTATATGATAGAGATGAAAAACGTACATCTCCCCATCAGGAGAGCGAGACTAGCTATTTGCATTTTATTAAATTCAGAATTTTATTTTAGCGCCGTCAGAAGTTCGCATCTTGTACTGCTATTTCGTGAAGTCTGTCTAAAAATCCTAATAAAATATTCACACATGACGTATTCGCTTTTTATTTAACTTTTAAATGATATATAAAGCGTTATGTAAGCCTTTTTTAATTTACTTTTTTTATATACAATTAGGTTGACGAACAAGCGTACGGCTCACCTAATGGTAAGTAATTAAAGTAGCTTATAGAGACCTGCAATACCAGAAACATCACAAGCATATTGCCGAACCTACCCTCACTCCCCCAAGAACTCACCACGGGAACACAACACTGCTTATAAGCGGTATTATTTAGCTGTGATCTTCTGTAAGGTCGAGGTACTTCCCCAGTCGGGCTGCTCCAGATTATGAGTAAGTAAGTGTACTGTAAATTGCCACGCTATTCCTGGCTTATATTTAATTTTTCCTACCTCGATAAAAACGCGATACATCCAAGAGATTTTATTCAATTAGAAATGAATAGATACGGTTATAACGGCATATTTTCTTATTTCAATTGAAACACAAAACTTGAACTCGATTGTCATCTAATTATAAACATCCCGTTCCTCAAAAAGATCTCTTCTTTATATAGAAGAAGGGTTAAGATCATGCTGCAGTGCTGATACTAGCAGATAATTTCTGTGTACAGAGTAATAATCATATATTTATTACAAGGAAGGCTACAACAAGCATGAAGAAAAGCTGTCTAACCCGAAACAAAAAAATTCTTCAAATACAATTATCTAAAAACTTTTACCACCTTCACATCAAAATAATTCAACCTCCTTTCACTAAAGCATATAAATCCTACTTAACGTGACTTTACAGATTTTAATAAGTATATACATCGTTTTATTTGTAGAATACAGAATATGACATTTGACTAAAAAGGCGAAACCTTTTGAATTTACATCCAAGTTCGTTTATGTCTTTCGAATGATTAATTTGTATTTACTCTTCATGCTCCGTTGAAGGAAAACATCTTGAGCAAACCTACTCGAAGGGAAAGTAAGCCTCTATACACACTGTTACGTAGCGTTAGATATATATTCGTCTTTTAAGTCCTTTAGGGGTCATCCATAAATTACGTCACTTGTCAAGGAAGTCTGAGAAGTCAACATTGTTATATTGTATGACGAGGGGTACGGGCGTTACAATATAAATATTTAATTGCCAACTTTAGAGTTGATCTCTAAGTAGATACAGATATATAGAAATAAAGTTAAAAGGAGCTCTTCATTTGTTTATTTACGAACTTTAAAATCATAAGTTGCTTTTTGTAAGGTTTTTTTTAATGCATAAATTTTTACGAAAACGTGGACTTTATACGACCTACGATTTTTATACGTTGCCAACACGCATACAGACCAGTGCATTTAGCCTTTGAAAATGGTAAAAAGTAAAAAAGATTATAGTAGGATGAAACCCATTGGCAAAGGAAGAGAATACAACGAAAATGAAAGGAAAAATAAATTACGACGATCTGAGGTCGGGAAGTGGTAGGGAGTGAGTAAGGGTGAAGAGCTGTTTATCTGAATTTTCGGCTAACCTAGAAGTTCTATGGAAAAATAGTTCAATGGCAAAGTTGTAGATAATAAAAAGAACTACAACTTTTGTTTTTACATTTTTTTCACATAACATCAATTTTTAAATCAAACGAAAATTCAAAGCCAAAGTAGACGTTGAATTTTACGATCACGTTTTAATGTCAAAACGCTAGCAAGTCCATTAGTCAGGCAGGCTTTCGTTTGAGAGTCGTTTTATAGCCAAAACAAATCATGAATCACTGCCAAAAATTTTGTGAAGCCGGCTCTGGGATGTCGGCGGTTTCGTATTAACTCCAGCTCTTAATATGAGTAAGATTACGATCAGATCTAGACAGGAAATCGCTTTTTAAGGTACTCGGGAGGTTTTAATACTTTTTTACCCTTTGGGTATGAATGAGAGAGTTAGTAAGAATGTGGATTTTGAACTTTCAATTTTGATATGATACGCCATATAATATATTATTAGGTTAAGCGTGTCGGCTCTTAGAAAATTGTTATTTTTACTAAAAATTAAAAACTAGGCAGTATTATTTTGTTACTGAAATACCCATAATATACAAAATTATACTTGCATTTACGCAACAATCGATTTAGAAGAATATCGAAATAAACATACGTTTAAAATACGTAAACATTTCAGTAAAATTTAAATTTAATTAATTTTATAATTCAATTACGTAATGATAAAATTATAACATAAATCAAATTTATATCAATTAACAACTCCCTAACACTAACCAAATAGATTCGAATTAGACCAAAACCAGAATAAACCAGATAACGTCGCCTACAGTGATATATGTGGGAATATGTCGAGCTAAATTGTTTACTAAACGCTCATATGTCAACTTAATCATATTTGGAAGAAGGTTTTATAAGGTTATACCTATGTTTGGAGATGTTTATTTTTATTTAAGTATCGTTATATCAATAAAGGAGAATGATACGATTCCATACATTCTTGGGCCAAAATGTAATGAAATGAAAATGGTATCAATTAATGCATTTAGGCTTATTGCTTCCTCGCTGAAAATTATTTATATTTTGGCTATCTGAGAGTGGAGTTATTAGACTTTTTGTAAAAGTGAGGTTATGTTACAATGTCTATAAAAAAACGCGATCACTAAGTTCTTGTAGCATTAATATTTATTATATTTAGTGAAGACTGTTTGAAAACTCACTACGAATATTGATATACACTTGAAACCATAAATAAATATCAGGAATAGACTCAGAATGCATCGGAAAACAGTAAACAATGCAGTAAACACGAAACGAGTGACGGACACAGTATTATTGTTAGTCACAAGTAGTCAGCTTTCAAAGCTGTCATTAAAAATATGATTTATTTTAAATCGATATGAAATCGATAATCCTTTTGGTTTATCAGGTATTAATTGATATTGTCCATATTAATGTAACTTTATTTAAATGCACTTTATTGTTTACAGCTTTAATTGTGCATCTAAATATCTTGAATTAATTAACTAGTGCAAACCTTTTTTTTTGAATTCTGTAATCGATTATAGTTGAATCGATACCCAAATAATTTGATGAAAATTATCTTTCTCAATTTTCTCCGCTTCTAGATTCAGAATTGAGCTGATATTTTATATTTTAAAATAAAAAAATATGACAAATTTTTTAAACAATATCTCTACTCATTACATTTTGGCCCAAAAGTCCCATTCTCCTTTCATCTCTATTAACTACTTTGTATGTGAATTAGTAATTTTTAGAACCAATACTATATGTGATCCTAATAGGGCCTTGAGTGTGAAGAAATTATTTATTTATATCGAAAACATCGTACCAACAAGTACCATGCCCATATTTAACGTCACTATATAGTATAATAGTAACATTTCTAATTGCTTTAGCCTGTAATATCCCACTACCGGGCATGGGCCTCTTTCCCCATGTAGGAGAAGGATCAGAGCTTAATCGACCACGCTGCTCCAATGCGGGTTGGCAGATATGTATACTATGAGTAATGATCGCTGTCAGGTGTACATGATAACAATCGGGACTGACGGCTTAACGTGCTTTCCGAGGCGCGGTGGGGAGACCCACAAGGTCTGCACAAACACCCAGACCACGGCAAAGACATGTATGGCAAATACAAATGTTTGTCATGTGTGGGGATTCGAACCCGCAACCGCCAGCGCAACAGGCACCATCCATGGTTGTGACGGTTGCGTCAACGCGGCGTCTTTTGTTATTTCTAATGTCAATTTTTATTTCTCAAAAACTATATTTTTATCACTCCATTGTAAACACACTATTCAATAGGTAACTTAAAATGCATACATCGCATTAGTTGTAGAAAATTGACTCCAACTTTACAGTTACATACAACTTAATCTTTTGACTACAGCTCATTATCATACGAGTTATGACACAGTCACCAATTTAGTCTCTTTTGCAACATGGACTGCGCTAAACACGTCATAGAACTGTATAGATCTATAATCCTGTATCATCCGCTATATTTAAAGTAGCAGTTCTGTTATGTATCATTATATAAGTAAAAAATCACAATGGATGTATAACTTACCTTTATCAAATAGAATTTTAGCCATGTGTACCGAAATCGTTTTGGGTAAATCTATAGCAATCTATATAGGAATTTATTTGGAAGTAATATTGTCTGTATTAACTTAAAACACGCACATTTGATACTGCGGGAACGTAAAGAGGTCTATTTTACTGATGTAATATTTAATGTTATCTTAAAGTACAGTTTGAAGGAATGTTGAATAAAACTAAGTATTTAATGTAAGTTCAATAACAAAAAAAATCTTTATAATAATGTGATAGCTATTAAGTAGTTACCTTACAGAAGATCACAGCTAAATAATACTGTTTTCAAGCAGTATTGTGTTCCTGTTGGTGAGTAAGGTGACCAGAGCTCCTGAGGGGATTGGGGATTGAGTCGGCAACGCGCTTACGATGGTTCTGGTGTTGCGGGCGTCTGTAGGCTGCGGTAATTCTTACCATCCGGTGAGCCGTATGCTTGTTTGCCGACCTAGTGATAAAAAAAAAGTTAATTATTACAGCTTACTAAGTATTATGTATGTATGTATGTGTATGTATGTATGTATCTGTTTATATATATATGTATATATATACATACATATATATATATATATATAGTATATGTATATTATGTATATGATTTAATTGCTCGTATATATAATATAACGACTATCACTAACATTACCTTATTTTTTTATCTTAATGTGAATTTTACTAATACTCAATTTTGCACACCTACAAACGTCCGCTCTTGTACGTCCTAAGGTCGGTTGGTAGAGAAAGCTTTAAGTGAATGTATTGTGCATTAAAGTATTAATAAATAAATAAATAGTTTCTGGCTAGGATTGTCACTTGAAATAGATCAAAAGAAAATAATTGTGATAGAAAAATGAATAAAAAAATAATATAATGTACTAGTGTACGAATCTCTTTTAATTCGACGGTATAATTTTAAATAATAATTATTTATTTTAAAATAATAAGGCTTGAAAAGTTCGACAAATGTCTCTACAATCTTTTAAGCACATTTATTATACATTTCCGATACATTTATAAACCAAATGTTCTCTTGTAAATAATCTAGAACAAATGGACAAGTATTGATATACTTACCTCAATACACACTCTACTCCTCTAGTTACCGTTTTAGTTTATACTAGTGGTCACTCAGTGGTTGACATTCGACCATAATTAATTTAAATTATAAGTTTGAGCATTACTAATGTTCAGTTGTCAAAGATAATAATACTTCTACAATAATAAACAAAAGAGTAAGATAAAGGAGTAAAGTACTCTTGTGCGTGTGTGTCAAATACATGATACTGTGCGTAATGTTTTTTTTTTATTTATTTAATGTTTTTTTTTCGATATTAAAAAAAATATTAGCATCCTGCACTCCTCCTCTATATAAACTAAGTGTGCGAAATTTAAGACTCGTCCGTCCGCACAATTTTCGTAATAAGGGGGTATAAAGTTTTTGCTTCACGTTTTATTATAAAGGTGATACCAAATATGACATATCCCATTAAGTTACAAGAAATAATGTCTAAAAATCAACATGCACAACGCACAGTATCGCAGCACGGTATAACATCGCAGCAAAATCAGAGCCGGTTAACAATAACAAAGCTTATTTACCTTGCACGTGCCAACTTGCAATGTAAACAGGATCCTTGCGTCTTTGCTGTGATTCTGGCTAATTAATATCGCCTAGCTCGTTCCGGCTTGATAAATTTCATACCGGGCCTAGGCAGACTTGCGCTATAGAGCGTATTGAATGAACTCTACGATTACATAATGTTTTCGTTTCAACGCTAAGAGGTAAGTTTACTTAGGTAAGTAATATTTTAAAAATCATAAAAAAATGAGTAGCAATAACTTATTTATAATAATGGTCCATCTGAAATGTTCCAGAATATTGATGAATAATAAATACTTTAAGATTTTTAAATATAATTTTTTCTACTGAACGAAACGCGACCCCAGTACGATAGGCAAAGCGATCTCCACACTACATCTGTGCCAGTACCTATGCACCATGTAAAATAATAAAAAGTAATTTAATAAACAGCCCTAAAACACGGGGACATGAATACAAATACCCATTACAACAATGAAGTCGTCGAGAAACGACTGAATCATAAAACGAACATAAAATTGTTTGCTATTACGACGCCGGTTGTTAAATTACTCCATTTCCTTCAATTAATTGAGTCATTTGTGTATAGCATTATTACTAAGTATACTTCGAAAGGGACTTTTTAATTATTGATATTGGTTTATATTTCGCATTATCTTTGCGAAGAAATTCATTTGAATAACATTATTTCTTATCCTTAATGTACTTTATGATTATTATAATCGTTAGAGAAATGGATCTTCTGTACTACCATATGATATACAAAAGGTATTTTGCAGTGGCCTTGATAATACCTAAACTATAAATTTGATTATTTATTTAATAAGAACCACCAACGGAATTATATGTTTAAAAAAATTACAATGAGTTATATGCCTAGTTATTAAACAAACATATAATTAGTGTTAAATGTAATTACAGCATGCGCTTTAGACAATTAAGTCGTTTGCCAAATATGTATTTTTATCGATCTTAAAACTTTAATAATTGTGTTTGCTGGCAAACGAAAAAACCAACTTTAATTACATCGACAAGTAATACAACGTAGGTAGACGAAAAAATAGTCAAGTAAATACGCATTATCAAAGACCCCAAAAGTCAGATCTCGATAAAATTTAAATGTGACGGCGTGATAAACATCGGCTTTCGATTAAATTAAAAATCATCAAAATCGGTACACCCAGTAATAAGTTATGCGGACTTTCAAGGGTTTCCCTCGATTTCTTTGAGATTCCATCATCAGATCCTGGTTTCCTTATCATGGTACCACACCTGGGATATCTCCTTCCAACAAAAAAAGAATTATCAAAATCGGTTCATAAACGACGAAGTTATCCCCGAACATTCATTAATATATATATATACGGTCAAATTGAGTAACCTCCCGCCTTTTTAAGTCGGTTAAAAAACCTGTCTATATATTAGAGGTACATTTTTTAACAAGAAAACATTCTTCTGTTCTTTTCTGCATCTTCGGATAGCGAGCGACGACAAAAAATGTCAATCAACCTGACAGCCAAGGAAATTCTATCCGATCGAAACTACGCGGGACATCTTACATTAAATAAAAAAATGCCTTTAAGTAATTACTATTTCGTGATTAAACTAAAAGCTATTGAAGAGTGTGGTGTCAAGAAAAAAGAAGATAAGTCAATTTTGAATAATGAGATCTTTACACTAGATTCAAAGTATTAATTTTGTTTTTTTTTACTATGTATAATTTACTTAAAGGTAATGTAGTGTATTAGCTCATTATAGCGTATTATATTATATTAGCGTATATACATATATCCTAAATCTAAGTACAAATTACGTGAGTATACTACTTTTTAACCGACTTCCAAAAAAGGAGGAGGTTCTCAATTCGACTGTTTTTTTTTTATGTATGTTACATCAGAACTTTTGACCGGGTAGACCGATTTCGACAAATTTTGTTTTAATCGAAAGGTGGTGTGTGCCAATGGGTCCCATTTAAATTTATTTGAGATCTAACAACTACTTTTCGAGTTATATCTAATAATCTAATAATGCGTTTTTACTTGACGCTTTTAACGTCGACCTACGTTGTATTATAACGCATAACTTTCTACTGGATGTACTGATTTTGATCATGTGGTCACATATAAATTTTATCGAGATCTGATAACTACTTTTTGAGTAATCTTTGATAACGCGTAGTTGCTTGACTATTTTTTCGTCAATCTACGTTGTATTACTTGTCGATGTAATTGAAGTCGGTTTTTTTTCGTTTGCGAGCAAACATAATTATACTATATTTACTTGAGTTCTCTTACGTATAGTTTGCTTTAAGGAATAAACAATGAAAGAGCACGCTGGTTCATTGTACGTCAGGCTTTTGCCTATTACACAAACCGGGACACTCATTATTGTATGTAATTTTTTTTTTTGAATAAGCATTATTATTGTGTCATGGCAAAAATAAGACTGACATTCATATGGTATGTGTAGGGGTCTCATACCATATAAATGTCATTCTCCTTTTTCAGTCGAATCACAAGCATCAGCTCAAAAGATATAAGCCAATGGCTGTTCTGATCTCATAATAAATAGCAAGTTTAACTAAACTAGTTCCAAAACTTCTAGGAACACTGCTATATAACGGAAAATACGTACCTTCGAAGTAAGTAGAAGTGGCTAGAAATACCCTAAAGAGAGTTTAATAGCTTTTGCATCTTACCGTGCATTTTCTCAGCGAGTATCGCCTAGTCACGCATCGTCGATAAATTACAAAAAATATTACCGGTAAAAAAATTCCAGGTAAAATCCATAATGAGGTAAACTTCGAATGACTAATTTCGATATTCAAATTGTGTTCGTTTCATCGATGTTTCGCGCGCTTGAATAAATGAGAGGAGGGGGCTGCTGAAGATATTGAGTGAGGGTATGTCGAAATCGTACTTCATAACCAAACTATGTCGCTTGTCGGATAGATAGATCGGATAGATAGGTTAGATATTTTTTTTTAAAGTAAAACTTCTTTACCGTACCGAAGTTAAGAAGTAGATATAAGTTAGTGAAGATAGATGGAGAGAGATTTACGTTACGTATATTACTGTAGGAAATAGAGAAGTTTTACTTCAGTCGTGTCTAAAGCACACTCGTTTTTTGATCAATTTTTTTTTCAATATTTTATTTAAGTATAAATTGTTACGATATTATTTTAACATCGTGATTAGATACTAGAAAATTAATTATTTTATTTTGCAATTATCATATTTTTTACAAAAAAAATTGGCTGTCTCTAAAGTGATTACGGACGATAGTTTTACGTCAAAACGTCATAAAGAAACATTGAGTAAAAGTTGCATACTTTTATTAATTGAATTGAATTATTATCACTGAATTATTGCGATTTGCTAGCTCTGAGGTCACGCGACAAGAGAGATAAATGTGTCACAAGCCAAAGCTTGGGCCGATCGTGCCTCCCTATCGCTTGTTCCGCGCTCTCGCTTGCACGCTGAGGCTCAGGTGGAACGTGACACTTTTTCGTGCAGTGTCGGTGTTCATTGATTTAAAAGACGTTATCACGTCAAAAATAATCTCTCACAAAAATTTTGCAAATACAAGAACTGGCTATTTGGGGATCAAAGTAAAAGGGCATACCGCATCAAAAAAAAAATCAAAATGGACTTCGAAATTTTAATTTGACGTTTGTTGATTTGGTCAAAATAATTTAATAGAGCGTTCATAATAAAAAACATGTTCGGGCATCCGCGGTGCCATCTGCCGACAAGTTAAGGAGGCAGACGGTGGCGCTTTACTCGTTATTTAAGACGGAATAAAATTTTAACACTAACCAATCAGATTGTATAAATTAAATTAAAAATACCATTCACATTTTTGTAACTACTAACTAACTAACGAACGAGGAATAAAACGCTAAGACAAAACGATTACAAGTTTTCTTTATAATATTTCGCAAATCCATGTAAGGGATAATACGCTTAATTCCCTACATAATTTTGGTCCTTCGAGCCGGATTTAAAAGAATCGGCGGAGAACGTTCGCAATCTGGAAGGCGCGTATGCAGATTTCAGGACTGTATCTACCAACCAAATACGCATTAAGAGGCCAGGACATCGGAGTAATCATATTATACGCTAAGGATTTCCCGTGTGTCACCTCAGGAGTCAGCTGTGTGCCGGAGCAAGCATAGGCTGTGGTGGTATAATCTTATTTTGCACAAACGTGAGTATCCTTTCCTTCTTTGGACTGCTAAAATGAGTATGGATAGCATTAATAAGCGCGATAAATCTCCATATAAGGGCATCGATGATGAAAATGTCGTGGTTTTAATTCGTGACCTTGCCAAAAAGCGTGGTATTCTCAAAGCGAGACTTACAAAGTTCTCCACTTATTTATCCAGTTGTCGATCTGAACAGCCTACAAATTTAAGTACCGAATTAAAGTTGCGCACCGAGAGGGCTACATCCTTATTTCGTGAATTCAACGATATTCAAAGTAAAATCGAGGAAACTGTTCCCGAGTCCAATCTTGAGGAACAACTACTGCATCGGGAACAATTTGAAAATAGTTTTTACAGTGCCCGGGCTCTTGCCGAGTCGTTGATAAGTTCAAATGTCACTTTCACTCGCTCACAAGGTCATAGCAATAATCCTAACGCCTTACAATCCATAAGATTACCGACTATAACTATGCCTAAATTTGATGGTTCGTATGAAAATTGGCTCGAATTTAGAGACACGTTTATTTCACTTGTTCACAATTCAAACGAACTTAGTGAAGTACAAAAATTTTATTATTTAAAAACGTCTTTGTTAGACAGCGCATTGCTAATAATAAATACGTTAGAATTAACATCTGATAATTATATAATCGCATGGGAGCTTTTACAAAATCGATACAACAATAATAGGTTGTTAATTCAAAATCATATTAAATCCATTTTCAATATTCAATCGTTTGCAAAAGAATCACATATTTTAATAAGAACATTAATTGATTGCACGTTAAAGAATTTAAGAGCTTTGAAGTTATTAGGCGAACCGGCTGACACTTGGGATACGTTAATTATATACATTTTGGTGTCTAAACTAGATAAAATCACTGAACGCGAGTGGGAACAACACAAAGGCAATCTTTACGCTAGTGATAGTCATATAAAGTTATCGCTAAACCACCTAATACAATTTCTAAATAGTCGAGCTGATATGTTAGAAACTTTGCAAGCATCACATAGCAAAGATCCGACTGAAGTTAAAAAACAAAATATTAATTATCACCATCACAGGTCACATTGTAACGTTTCTACCAATAACGGACAAGATCAACCAACTAATAAGTTTTACAGGCCTTGTGTAATGTGCAAACTTACACACCCGCTTTATTCTTGTACTAAGTTCATAGAAGCTAATTTAAACACTAAATTAAAACTAATACGCGATAATAACCTTTGCAAAAATTGCTTGCGTTCAGGGCATACTGTGGATCAGTGTAAATTCGGCCACTGCAAAAGATGTAATAAGAAACATAATACACTTATTCATACTGACAATTTACATTCAACCTCCGTAACGATGCAGTCGTCAATGCAAACTGATGAGTTGAGAGCTATAGACCCGAGCCGTCGCAGCGCGACACTACTCGCCGCTCAATCCTTTTCTATAAATCACGCACACATGGGGATCGAGCCTATCGATACGAATGATCCACAAACAAAATCACTTGCGTCTCATTCACATGCATTGCAACCTGTATTGCTGTCGACTGCAGTCATCGAAGTGGCAAGCGACAATCGTATATACATCGCACGCGCTTTATTAGACAGTGGTAGTCAGCGCTGTTTTGTTACAAAATCATTTTGTGATTTAATAAACGCAAAATTAATACAGTCCGCTCACGAGATTAGAGGTGTAGGTAATTCAGTTACGCAATGTAGTGAAAGATGCGAGCTGACAATAAAATCGCGCATAAATGCCTACACTACAACCATTCAATGTTTTGTACTACCAGAAATTACATGTAAGGTCCCAGTTATTGATAATTTCTCACACAAACATTTCTGTATTCCAGATAACATTCAATTGGCGGATCCACAGTTTTTGCAGTCTCAAAATATAGACATTCTGATCGGCGCAGACATATTTTGGGACTTGCTTACTAACGGTAAAATAAGGCTACATAATGGACCTTATTTACATAATACATTATTCGGCTGGGTAATATCAGGTCCCATACATTACAATTCACGCAACCAATTTGGCCATATCCAGTGCAACTACTCAAGCACATTAGACACATTGTTACGACAGTTCTGGGAACTGGAGGAGCTACCCAAGCATCAGGGCGCACGGACTGATGAGGAGCAAGCGTGCGAGAATCATTTCGTCACAACCACTACGCGAAACAGTGACGGTAGGTTCTGCGTTTGTATTCCGTTTAAACGGTCACCTGAGGTCTTGGGAGACACGTTTCCTCAAGCAGAACGACGCTTTTTGATGCTGGAAAGACGATTACAACGTTCAGAAACGTACAAAAAACTTTATAGCGATTTTATGCATGAATATGAAAATATGGGACATATGACTAAGATCACATCTTATAGCAACCCACACTATTTCATGCCTCATCATGGGGTTTTGCGTGAACATAGTGTAACTACGAAGTTGCGTGTAGTATTTGACGCCAGCGCCACTTCCAGCTCAGGCTTATCTCTCAACGACATCCAGCGTGTAGGAGAGCCCATACAAGGTGACTTACTAGCTATCCTTTTACGCTTCAGGCAACACCGGTATGTGACCTGCGCTGACGTTGAGAAGATGTACCGGCAGGTGCTGGTTGAGGAGCAGCAGCGTCATCTACAGCTTATTCTCTGGCGAGACGATCCTTCGCAGCCGCTCGGTATTTACCGTCTAAACACCGTCACTTATGGTACAGCATCTGCTCCTTTTTTAAGTATACGTTGTTTAAAACAGCTGGGCACCGAAAGTGCTGATCCTGACGTCCAGAGAATAATAAAAGAAGATTTTTTCGTTGACGATCTTATTACTGGCGATGACGACCTGACGAAATTATTGTATTTATGCAATGAAACTGCCAAAACATTGATGTCAGGTTGTTTTCCACTTCGAAAGTGGGCCTTTAATTTTTCACAAGAAAATCTCCACGCATCAAATAATTATAACGCATTAAATGAATTATCTTTTAACAATAACAGTAGTAATAAAACATTAGGTATAGGCTGGTTTAATACGACAGACGAACTTCATTTTAATACACAAATTGATTTTAATAATAATAATTCTAAATGTATAACTAAACGTATTATTTTATCTCATATTTCTCAAATATTCGATCCTCTCGGGCTAATTAGCCCCAGCATTACGCAAGCGAAGATTTTATTACAGCGTCTATGGCTACTTAAAATTGACTGGAACGATGCAGTGCCCGATGACGTCACTCGTACGTGGAACCGGTTTATATCGTCCCTCGCTAATGTTCTCAATACTATCCGTGTGCCGCGTTATGTACTAGGAGAAAACCATAAGCATACTCTCACGGAATTGCACATATTTACAGACGCTTCACAATTAGCTTATGGCACTTGTATTTATGTTCGCACAGTTAGTGACGACTTGAATGTTTCTGTACGATTGCTCTGCGCGAAGGGCAAGGTAGCACCTTTAAATTCGGTAAGCATACCGCGCTTAGAACTGTGTGGCGCGCTATTAGGAGCGAGACTATACGATAAGGTAGTTTCATCTATTCATCGTAGGTTCGATTCTATTAACTTTTGGACGGATTCAACGATAGTAATAGGTTGGTTGCGTATGTCGCCTAATTTATTACAAACATTTGTCCAAAACAGAGTGGCCGAGATACACGAACTAACAGGAGAACTGCCATGGCGTCATGTCAGCGGGAAACATAATCCGGCTGATCTAGTGTCACGTGGTATGGCGTTAGAAGAATTGGTGAACTCAAATCTATGGTGGACGGGGCCCGAGTTTCTTCACGATGTAAATATTGACACTACAAACATATATCAGCCACTTCCCCTAACAGCTGACGATTTGCCCGAAACAAAAGGGTGTCAGCTGACGTTCGTAACCACTGATAATAATCAATCCAATCAATTTATTGATTTTAAAGGATTTTCAAATCGAATGCGCTTAGTACGCGCCGTGTCGTACGTGTTGCGTTTCATACATAATGTTCGCAATAAAAGTAAAAATAAAGGGCGAGGCGAGGTTATAAGTGTGAATGAGTTAAGAGAGTCGGAAAAATTATTAGTCAAAATATCGCAAATAGAATCATTTCCAAATGAGTATAATTTACTACTTAATAATCATAAACTTCAGTCTAAACATAATCTGAGTAAACTTAACATTTTTATTTTTATTTTTTATTTATTTATTCTTAATGTACACCAAAATACAGACACATATAAAGAAAGACACAATAGAAGATGTACAAAGGCGATCTTATCGCCAAATAGCGATCTCTTCCAGATAACCTTTGGGTACAGGACACGATACAGTAGCAGCGGTTAAGGTGTGCAAAAATTAAGGAGTAAAGATCAATTATAAATAGGTAAAAACTACGATATGATAAACTTACATAATTATTAAAAAAAAAAAAAAAAAAAAAAGAGAAAAGAAAAAAACATATAAATAAGTAAATATTTTAGTATATAATGTATGAAACTCATATATACACACATACATACATACATACATATACAAATAATAATATATAAATATCATATAAATAAATGTTATTAACGATATGTAGATAGAAAATGTTTTTTAACACGTCGTTTAAAAATATCAATGGACTCTGCTTGGCGAATGTCTCGCGGGAGGGCATTCCACAGTTTTACGGCCTTAACACAAAAAGATTTGCTGTAACATTGACTGTGCGATATAGGATGTTTAAGTCTGTTGTCACCCTGAGAACGAAGGCCCAACGAACTGGGCACGTCCGAGCCGAGAAAAGTAAAACATTTTTTTAGGTATGGGGGAGTAGTGGGATGGAAAAGGATAGAGTAGAGAAAAGATAGAAGATGTAAGTTGCGGCGTTCTCTTATTTTAAGCCAGTTAAGCTGTGCTCGATAATCTGAGATATGATCGTACTTTCTTAAACCAAATATGAATCTGATGATCATGTTTTGAAGGCGTTCAAGTTTATTAAGGAGAGTTTCAGACAGGTCAGAGTAGCAGACATCAGCGTAATCAAGAATAGGGAAAAGAAGTGTGTGGGCAAGTGATATTTTAGTTTTGATAGGCAAGAAATTTTTCCACTTTCTCAATGTGCCGATTGCAGCATATATTTTGCGACTGATCTCAGCAACTTGAGGTCTCCAAGAAAGTGTGCTGTCTAGAATAAGGCCTAGATTTTTGATACTATCATGAAATTCTAATTTCGAGCCACCAAAACAGACAGGAGGAAGATAGGAAACATCTATTTTGGATATCTGTATAGAATTACCTATTATGGAAATTTGCGACTTATTAGGATTTATCGACAGTCCATACGATTTACACCAAGAACATATAACTGCAAGTTCCTTGTTAACACGACCAATTGCTGTAGCCATATCGTCAACAGGAGTTGTCAGATAGATCTGCAAGTCATCAGCATATAAATGAAAAGGAAGAGAAAGAATATAAGTTAAAGAATTAATAAATATGGAGAACAGAAGAGGAGAAAGAACACCACCCTGAGGTACTCCAGCTCTGAGACGGCTGCATGAAGAGAGCTTGTCAATGGTTCGAATTCTTTGTGCGCGATCATAAAGATAGGAACGGAACCAATTAACAGCATCTGGTGAGAAATTTAAGTTTTCGAAAATTGCGAGGAGAATGTCATGGTCAACAGTGTTAAATGCGTTCGAAAAGTCTAATAGAACAATAACTGTGACCTGCTGCTTATCAATCCCAAGCCTCATGTCGTCACATATTTTAGCAAGAGCCGAAACAGTGCTGTGCCCAGGGCGGAAACCAGACTGGAAAGGACTGAGGATATTATTCTCATGTAAGTAGTGCGTTAGTTGCTTATGAACGATTCTTTCAAGAACCTTGGACAAGAATGGTAGCACGGAAATCGGTCTATAATGAGTGTGTGAGGAGGGGTTGGAAAGCTTAGGAATAGGAATGACATGAGCAAGACGCCATAACTCAGGAAAAGTATTAGATGAAAGAGAATGATTGAAAATATTGCAAATGATAGGAAGAACTGTGTTTATAGATAAAGTGATCATTCGTCGGCTCACTCCATCACAACCAATGGCATCCGATTTAATAGCCTGGACATGCTTGTAGACATCCTCTATATCGACAGAATGAAAACGGAATGGAGTATTATTTATTTTTGACCGAAGAGAAATTTCAGCAATAGTATTGTCTCTAACACTAGGAGTCAAAACATCAACAGTGGTGAAATAGTTGTTGAGTGTGTCAAGATCAGTTGATTTACAAATATTATCACGTTGCCTCCCAATCTCTAATGTGTTCAGAAACTTCCAAACATCAGAAGTACTTTTGTTGTTTATGGAATTATTTATAAAATTGCGTTGTGCATCTCTACAGATTCTATTGCATCGGTTTCGTAGCTTTTTGTATCTAGTGAGATTATCTTCAGTAGGGTTAAGCTTAAATTTCGACTTGGATGTGTTGCGTTTAACCATAAGTGCCTTAATATCTTCAGTTAACCACGGTGCAGGGAGATGTTTAAGTTTGACTGGACGTAAAGGAGCATGAATATCAAATAATTGAGTTAGAAGAGAATTAAAAATATTAAGTTTATCACTTACGGCTGGAGCGCTTAAAACACTAGTCCAGTCAATACCACTCAAGTCACGCTGAAAAGTCTCAGTATTAAAGTTCTTAAAACTTCTTCGCATCACAACAGTTGGTTTTGGTTTGGGTGCACGAATTTTATAAGATAAGTATACTAAGTCATGATACGAAAAACCCTCAGCAGGAAATTGACCATGTAAGTGCACTCGTTCCGGAGCCGAAACAATCATCAAGTCCAATTGCGACGGCACACAGTTCGGAAAAAAATGTGTTGCGTTGGTAGGGAGAAGACAAAGGTTCGCACTGTTAATAATATTTTTTAATCGATGTGCACGGTGATCATTTCTTAATATACAAGTGTTAAAGTCACCCATAATAATTGTGTGATCTACACATAAAGTATACCTTTCCAACAAGCTCTCAAATGTATCAAAGTAGCTAATATGCATAGAAGGACTATAATAAACACCAAGTAAGACTTTGAGATTACCAAAAAGAATTTCAATAAAAATATGTTCAGCAGATTCAGAGTACTGTGACGGAGATTTGTCAAGAATGGAAAATGAAATGTGGCTGCGCAAATAGATCGCAACCCCTCCGCCACCCTTTCCAGTTCTATCGTTTCGAATTAAGTGAAAGCCTGGCAAAGCATACGAGGTAGAAGGCAAATTTGGTTTCAGAAATGTTTCGGAAATTAGTATAGCATGTATATTCTTGACATTAAAGCTTGCTAAAAGATCGTGATAGTGAGAAGGTATACTTTGCGCGTTTATGTGAACCAGGTTAAAATTTTTGGAAGAAGTAGAAAAGGTAGAATCTAAAAGTGAATCAAGTGACAAAGACATACTATGGAAGCTATCTTCTGTTGTAGTGGATGCACTAAGGGATGATACGCCATCATTAAGATTACTAATACATTCATCAATATCATTCATTATAAAAAGTATAATATAATAATAAAATATAAATGTATATAAATTTATATATATATATATATATATATAAATATAATAAATTAAATTAATAATAATAAAAATACTTTTATAAGTTAATATACCAAAATATCAAAAACAAAACATTATGTTACCTACCGGCAGTAAAAGTACTAAATTCAACTAATTCTAAATAGTACAAAAATAACATGGAAAAATTCAACTACCAACAATATTATAAAATAACAAAGTGAAACTTTAAAAGGAACATTAAAAGAAATAATAACTATTAACAAAGAGACATGAAGAATTCTAAACCCAATAACCCATAAAACAGTTTATCTGGGTATACTATACACTACTATAATAATATATTAACTAAGGCGGAACAGCAAGAATCCAAGGCAAAACAAATAGTGATTGAGTAACCTTAATGTTAATGTCATTTGTCATACATGTGATGGGTGTCAAATAAAATTAATGTTTATTGATGGGTAGATTTGCTCTAAGTTAATAAAAAATTAAAATATTGTAAGTGAACGTGTGCTAAAAGAAATTTTACAGCTGAGTAATTATATAAATGAAAAAAGAAAAAAATAATAATACCCAATTACAACAAAAGACATCAACTTAATTAAAGACATCAGCCTAATTAATACTACATAATTTATACCAAAACGAACTGCAAATATTAAGGTCTTAAGATGTGAATTAACATACAGAAGGAGTAATTGACAGACTTAATTACTTGTTTATTTTTTCGTGACTCTTTTGGGCCTGCAAGCTTGAGCTGCTTTACTTTGCTTAAGGTTTTGATCAGGTGTAGAGTTCACGGGGGAAGAGGCACCAGCTTGGTCTTGAGTAACAAACCCGGGAATATTGTGCAGTTCAGCCTTTGAAGTAATTCGATGTTGAGTACCATCAGTCCCAGAGACGATAACGGTACCATCCTTGGTCCAGCATTTTGATATTCCAAACTGTTGTCTTGCACACAGAAATGCTTCATGACGCTCCTTAGTCAGGAATTCAGAAATTGTAACACCGGAATTTTTAAGTTTAACTTTGTTAAACCATACTTGGTTTCTTATAGAAATGTCTTTAAATTTAAGAAGTATGGCCCGTGACTTGTCTTTAATTAACTTTCCAAAGCGATGACAGCGACTCACATCATTGGACGAAAGATCTGGCATACTAAGGTGTTCACTCAACGTTTTAATGGCAATACAAGTTGTGTTTTCTTTCGTCTTCTCTGGAATACCACGCACTAACAGAATTTTCCTCCTGCTTCGTATCTCAAAAAATTCTTGTTGCTTGGTTAGAATTGCAACTTGTTTTTGAAGAGAATCAAGAGCAGAAAGTACAAATGTGCGAAATGTGGAGAATTGAGCTGCTATATTTGAAGCTGGACTTGAAGTAAGATTTGAAGCCTGTAGACTTTGTTGGAATTCTGTCATCTTCAAGTTAAAATGTTGAGTTAATTCTTCAATTGAGTGCTGGATTGACTCCATTTTGTAATTCGTATTGAAGAAGAATCAAATAACACAAAGGTACACACAGTTTACTTAGTTTTGTACAAAAAAAAAAATTAATAATGAAATAACTGCTGGTAGGTATGTTAAGTTTTAGTGCATTATGTGTGTTAAAAATGCAACAATATAATTAAATTTAATAAAAACTTGAAGAGCTCTTTATAAAACGTGTTGACTATTTTACACCTACCGCCCAAAAAAACCTACCGCCCAAAAAAATTTTTATTGATAAAGACAGTATTTTACGCGTTGGAGGTCGATTGACGTATTCAAATACGTTCTCATATAACAAAAGGCACCCTATTTTATTAAGCAGTAATCATCACTTCACCAAATTGTTGTTCCGTTATGAACACATAAAATTATTACATGCAGGTCCTCAAGCTTTGTTGTATAACATTCGTGAAGAGTGGTGGCCAATAGGAGGTAGGAATCTTGCGCGTAAGATAACGCACGAATGTGTTATTTGTACACGGCTAAGAGGTAAAACTCTTACTCCTCAAATGGGTAACTTACCTACTGAACGTATTAGTCCCACTTACCCATTTTTCAAATGCGGTGTCGATTACGCGGGTCCAATTTTCATGCTCAATCGAAAGGGTAGAGGAGCGCGTAAGATTAAATGTTATATTTGTTTATTTGTTTGTTTTGTAACGCGTGCTGTTCACTTGGAGCTAGTGACTGATTTGACTTCCGATGGTTATCTTTTGGCTTTAAAACGTTTTATTTCTCGTCGAGGTAAACCGGACGAGATATTTTCCGATAATGGTAGGAACTTTGTGGGTCTCATGAATGACTTTGCCAGGTTTTTATCAAAATGTAGTTCAGACATTATTAATTACGCTAGTAAAGAACAAATTAAATTTCGCTTTATTGTACCTTATGCTGCTCATTTTGGTGGTCTGTGGGAGGCTGGGGTGCGATCATGCAAACACCACCTCCGTCGAGTCGTGGGAAATGCGAATCTCACGTATGAAGAATTGAGTACAGTATTGGCGCAAATAGAAGCAATACTCAATTCACGGCCTTTATCACCTATGTCTTCGGATCCCACGGATTATCTTCCTCTCAGCCCAGCTCATTTCCTGGTCGGTCGCACTTTGACATCACCGGCATGTGAAGATTTCACAAATGCAAACACGCTGCGGCTTACACGCTACCAAAGAGTTGAACAGATGCGACAGCATTTCTGGTCTCGTTGGATGAAGAAGTACGTTGGTGAACTGCAAATTCGCAACAAATGGAAGTCGGAGATAGATGACCTTAAGCCTAATACATTAGTGGTTATTAAGGATGACAATCTTCCCCCTCTTAAGTGGCAGTTGGGACGTGTGACACGAACGATACCCGGCAAGGACAATATCACACGAGTCGCTGAAATTC
Organism: Melitaea cinxia; assembly: GCF_905220565.1. Lineage (NCBI taxonomy): Eukaryota > Metazoa > Arthropoda > Insecta > Lepidoptera > Nymphalidae > Melitaea > Melitaea cinxia. The sequence goes on from NC_059401.1 coordinate 16,867,301, forward strand.
GTACCAACACGGGTCTTATCAGGCGCTCATGCACAAAAATCTGTCCCCTGTTTGAAACCGATTGAAAGTCAAGACTTCCAAGGCCGGGGGTATGTTCGGGCATCCGCGGTGCCATCTGCCGACAAGTTAAGGAGGCAGACGGTGGCGCTTTACTCGTTATTTAAGACGGAATAAAATTTTAACACTAACCAATCAGATTGTATAAATTAAATTAAAAATACCATTCACATTTTTGTAACTACTAACTAACGAACGAGGAATAAAACGCTAAGACAAAACGATTACAAGTTTTCTTTATAATATTTCGCAAATCCATGTAAGGGATAATACGCTTAATTCCCTACAAACAGCTAATTGAAATTAGCTATTACACATCAAGTAAAAGTAACATAATGTTTATTAAACTTTTTAATGTGTCGTGAATGAGCACTAAAATTAATTCTAAAAACCCTATGATTACTAATGGTTATTTTACTAAGCAATGGAAATAAAACTATCAAGTTTTCAATTAACACTTAAAAGTTAACCAGCTCTACGTCAATTAAATTAATAATGACACAAAATTCACAGCACAGAATTTAATAGAAGTCACTTATTAAGCTCGACTAAGACGCGCGAAGCCGCGAACTTGCCCTGTTAAATAATAAACCTGCATAAGCTGCGAAACTCCATCTGAACGCGTTACAAGTGTCGTGAATGTCGTGAGTGTTGCCAGTGTTGGGAGTGTCGCGAAATCGCAACTTATACATTCAGGCGTTACCGAGTTAGCTTGTCAAAAAACTAAGAGCGTACGAAACTTGTAACAGCGAGCCAAGAATTCCGAAGTGCTCGAGGTGATATTGGTGTAACACTCGATATTGCTTCAGTTTTTTATATATATATAAGATTATTATGTATACATTAATTTTCCAAAAAGTTTTTGATGCTGTAGGATGAGATGAAGAGAGTAAAAGTAAAATGTAGAGATATTAATATCTAATTTAAAATATATATATATAAATATACTGTGACATATAGTGTGACAGGGGAAGTACCTTCACCTTACAGAATTGTGTGTGATCGAACAAAAAATTCAACGAAAAATCTTATATATAAAATTCTCGTGTCACAATGTTAGTTACGATACTCTTCCAAAACGGCTGTATTAATTTTTATGAAATTTTGTGTGGATATCGGGTAGGTCTGAAAATCGGTCAACATCTCATATTTTTCATACAGCAAAGTTATAAGGAAGAGGGAGGGGGTAAATTGGGTTTAATAACATATAAGGCGAAACAACGTTTGCGTGGTCAGATAGTATTTAATACATTTCAAAATAGAATATGCTTTAAAGCAAATTATCACCAAAACACATCTATGTTTAAGTGATATCATGATATCGAACGGTTAAAGAATAATCCACAACATATAAAACGTAATACTACGAACTATTTGTAGAAGTTTAAACTGCTATTAGCGAAATGGCTGTAAAGTGGCAGTTTTTAGTTGGATTCGGCGCGGCGTTATGACATGTCTACAGCTTAACGGAATGTCGTTATGTTCGATTTCAACTTTCTTTTCGATAAATTTTATAAAAATACTTTTTATTCGTTCAGTTTTTGAAATATATATGTATTTTTTTATTACTTTGTAATCTCGCTTATTAACTGAATTCATTATGTAAATAAATTCTAAGCAAGTATAGTTAATATTATAACAACTAGGTAGCTATTTTTTTGCCTTTTGTTGCTAGTGTTACATTTTCGTATGAGATGTGATGTGAAGTTATACAGCTTAGTCGTATATTATGCCAAATAAAAGACTAGACACATAAAAACATACGAAGACTTCTTGAAGGACTTTAAAAACCACGGGCACAACATTTATATTATATGTAAAAAAATAAAATTAAACGAACGCAATTCCTGTTTACAAAATTAACGACAACGTAAATTACTTACTGAAATAAAATACGTGGGGAGGGAATGAGGTATGAGGGATCGGGTCGGCAATGCGCTTGCAATGCTTCTGGTGTTGCAGGCGTCTATATAACCTACTACACTTGTCATGAGATGAGCGGTACGCTTGTTTGCCGACCTAGTTGTATATAAAAAAATTAAAAAAAAAAAACGAATTTTTCATAAGGCAGATTCTATCCCAGTGTTCAGGTACCAGTAACGAGTGTATTATAGAGTAATGTGGGTGGAACACGTGGTGTAAAGTGAATAAATGTATAGTTTGCATGCGCTGCCGACTGAATATTTCAAACGACTATAGAATCCAAAAAACGTGGTTTTACGCACACAAGCGAAGCAAAAGACTAATAAAAACGAACTGGATTAACTTCTACGACAAATACCTTTATTAAACGCTTTCTGATTTAGCATAGGCCTCCACGAGTTTACGGCAAACATTATGGCACGATCTCATGTGTTTTGCCCATAGTGTCACCAAGCTGGATAAGCGGGTTGGTGACTGGCTTTGTCGCACCGAAGACGCTGTCTTTGGCCTGTGTATTTGAAAGCTAGCAGTTGGATGGTTATCCCGCCATCGGTCGGCTTTTTAAGTTCCAAGGTGGTAGTGAAACTGCATGAAACCCTTAGTCGCCTCTTACGACATCCACGTGAAGACAGGCTGTGGCTTTATTCTATACTGCCGTAACCACACAGCACTTACTAATCTAGCTTGAATAATTAATAATTCAACTTTTTTGAACTTTTTTGATCTTATAGCTAAAAAAATGTATACTAAATTATATGTATACTATAATTTATTTCAATATGCATCAAATAAGAGGGATTTTATATTTTAAAACTAGCTGTGTGCAATTTCGTCTGCGTGGAATTTAACAAAACAGTTATTGTTCTGTTCGCAAGATATAAAAAAAAAAATCTAAAATAAAAGCAGCCTAATTTACTCCTTACTATATCAGCTATCTGCCAGTGATAGTCCCGTCAAAATCGGTCCAGCCGTTTCAGAGATTAGCCGGAACAAACAGACAGACAGACAAAATTGTAAAAAATGTTATTTTGATATATGTACCGTGTATACATACATCCATATGCATTTAGTAAAAAGCGGTTATTTTTTATAATATTACAAACAGACACTCCAATTTTATTTATTTGTATAGATGTAATTGGTAAAATGTAAGTATAAGATAAGTACATACGTATTTCAACTCTCAAATTAATTATACGCAAACTGTTGAAACGTCAAAATAATAACTTGTCAACTTACGAAATGAATTTAATTAAAAGTAAAACAGTGTAATTAACAGTGTAATTGTGATAGAGTTTCACACATTGTGAAAATGGTTTGTTGACAACAGTGTTATTTAAGTATTCTATGGTACAAAGAAATCATCTGCAGCATCCAAACATATTGTTTGGTAATCTGTTTCTAGCGCTGTTTATTTAAAAAAAAAATTTCTTAAATATGAGTCATTGTGAAACGAATCATCCAAAGGAAAGTATAAGCGTATACACATACATAAATATATTTTCCAATTTTTATTATTTCATAAAAATTTACAGTAGTAATATTTCATTACAATCAAAATATCGAAATAAATATAAATGAGAATAACAATTGCTATTGAAATTAAAGTTCACAGACAAATTACGATTCCGAAATAAAAATAATTGGAGTTTGTTGATAGTTCGAGTAATAAATGAAACATGTCAAAAAGGTGCACTTGATAATATTAACGAAAAAGAAAGAAGTATCATATTTGTTTTTTTACAATTATGGTTAAGTTTCAATGAAGGTGGGAAATATTGTTTATTATTTATTACTTTTTTTATACAACTTTGTCGGCAAACACGCGGAACTAGTAAAGTAAATATATTACAACTAAAGTAACAATCACACATTCACACTTTGCATATGGAACAACAAAAACAAAGACTTTGGTACAATTGCAGCGTTTTGGCAGAGGCTTCGGATAAGTGGCAATCTCGGGCATTATGCGAGAAACGTACGTACATCGCAAACTGAATTAAAGCACTGTTTTCACGGATGTTGTACTTTAAAACTTCAAGGCAAACACATTACCCTTGTTTTTGAACACTGAATATCCGTTCGTGGAATTCGCACTTGTACGTGTGTGTGTGTGTATGTGTGTGTGTATGTTTGTGTGTATGTGTGCGTGTGTGTGTTAAGCAATTAATGAGAATGAACAACTGTTGAACTGTTTATTTACGTCCAATAATAAAAATCGATTTTCATTAACTGAAGTATAGCCTAAATTAATATTTTTTTCTGTTTGATTAATCGTAGCAGTCGTAGACCGTAGCCAAGTGCTACATGATTGTAGCGGTGCTACAAAGTTTCCAAATATATATATTTTTTTTGTTTAAATAACCAATTTAGAACACAAAGGACTGGTTAAAATTTCGTTCCTAGAAAGAAAAACAGTAGTTACAATATATTAACCATTATTCAGTTGTTATGACACACTTCGGCCGTCGGTCCCGGTTGTTATCATGTACACCTAATAGCAATCGTTACTGATAGTAGGGAATATACCCACCAACCCGCATTGGAGTAGCGTTTTGAATTAAGTCATACTCCTTTTCTTCCATTGAGTAAGAGACTTATGCCCTGCAGTGGGATATTACAGGCTGATGCGTATATGACACACATAATAATTATTCAGTTGTATAAACACTTGGCTGTGTGGTTACGGCAGTAAAAATATAGCCACGCCCTCTCTTCCAGTGGGTGCTGTAAGAGGCGACTAAGGGATAACACAGTTCCACTACCACCTTGGAACTTGAAAATCCGACCGATGGCGGGATAACCATCCAACAGCTGGCTTTCAAATACACAGGCCAAAGACGGGCAGCAGCGTCTTCGGGGCGACAAAGCCAGCCCTGCGGTCACCAACCTGCCTGCCCAGCGTTGTGATTATGGGCGCCGTTTTTGGACTTGTGGAGGCCTATGTCCAGCAGTGGACTGCAATAGGCTGAAGTGATGATGAGATGATGAAGTGACGTACAAAAACTAACGAAAAAATTAAATTATAAAGTTATAAAATTTCTCAACTATGGATACTTTAATTTAAAAAAAAAAACATTTAGTAGATTAAACATTAAAGTAAATGTTAAACATAAAATTTTAATCCAATCAAATTGTAAATATTGTAAGTAGAGAATTTTAAATAATTGAATGACTATGTTTTTTTTTAGTTACATTTTTTAGATTAATTTAGCTTGCCGTTCGGGTCTTTGCCCGCGTAGATGACGCGATATATTGTCTTTACAATATAGCCTATTTAACTATGTGCTAAGGCAGCATTCGCCTGGTGAAAGTATTTTTAAATCGGTTCAATAGGTTTTTTTTTTTTAATATTTATAACGAGGTCACCGAACAAGCGTACGGCTCACCTGATGGTAAGCGACTACCGTAGCTTATAGACATTTGCAACACCAGAAGCATCGCGAGCTCGTTACCAACCTAAGCTAAGGAGCTCTGGTCACCTTACTCACCAACAGAAACACAACACTGCTTGAAAACAGTATTATTTAGCTGTGATCTTCTGTAAGATCGAGGTATATAACCCAGTCGGGATGCTCCATGTTTTAAGCAGGAAATTTCTTGCTGTGCTCTACCTCATTACGGTTTTACATTAATTAGTGACAAATAAAAAAAATACTCTTCATAATATTATATTAATTATAGATAGATATTATACGGCCATGCTGCTATAAATCTCTATTTCCACAAACGCAAAATATATAATTTACATATTTATTCGACACAATTACAATATACCTTTGCAGCAACACATTTCAACGGTATTATGATATGTATGCGGTCGCGAAATGAAAATTTACGTTTCAATGTATTGTTGTTTATAGCGCACTCGTCTGGATTACCAATCGGGCTATCTAAACGATGTGCAGTGCATCTGCTGAAAGAACGGTAATAATAATAAAACTTGCCACTTCTTGAATTATACGCTTCAGCCTGTAATATCCCACTACATAGGCCTCTTTCCCCATGTAGGAGAAGGATCAGAGCTTAATCCACCACGCTGCTCCAATGTGGGTTGGCGGATATATTCCCTACTATGAGTAATGATCGCTATCAGGTGTACATGAAATCAACCGGGACCGACGGCTTAATGTGCTCTCCAAGGCACGGTGGGAGACCCACAAGGACTACACAAACACCCAGACCACGGCAAACATCTGTATGGCCAATACAAATGTTTGTCATGTTCAGGGATCGAACCCGCAACCGCCAGCGCAACAGGTACAATCCATGGCTGTAACCGTTGCGCCAACGCGGCATCTTACACCGTGTACACCTGATAGCGATCGTTACTCATAGTAGGGAATACATCCGCCAACCCGCATTGAAACAGCGTGGGGGATTAAGCTCTGATCCTTCCCCTACATGGGGAAAGAGACCTATGCCCAGTAGTGGGATATTTCAGGCTGAAGCGAACTATTATTTATTTTAAATATTAAAATTAATTAAATTTACAAACTTAAAAATCAATACTTTTGGCAAAGCGATTACTATAGCCTCTAGACATCTAGAACACCAGAAGTATCGCAAAGGCGTAACCGACGTTACGCTCAATCTCCTTACGACAAATCAAGCTGCGGCTAAATTATAACAAATAGCATGTACTTTATTCTTATTATAAAATGAAGTAGCAATTTAGGTAAAGTTTTTTTTTTATACACAATTTTATCGAGCGCTATGCATGCGAGTATATCTCGTAGGAGCGAGCGCGCGTTCGATCAGCGGCGCCCCTCACATCGCTCGCCGCCACGCCGCGTGTGCGCGGAGAGCCGTGCCAAGAGAGGTGAGCGAGCCTTTCAGGTACGGATTATTGTTGGCTCCCGATCAAACTTATGAACGGCGTTTCCTTTTAAATCTCTGCGTTTTTGAATGGTCCAACTTAATACGTTCTATTAGATCGCAGTGACTCCGCCGCTGTCTGCGAACTTGCCAAGAAGCGGCGATTCCCGTTTCTCCGCTTGTTACTTTCGGGTCCTCGTGAAATTTATATTAGGGCTTTTATCTTGCGGGTACTGGAGGCGTCCGCTGCTCTCGTTATATTTAACTTACGCAACTCACAAATTGCCTTTCGAGATCTTCATTCAAAACTTTCAACGTTAGCCTGTTTACGACGGTTCCAAATTATTTACTTTTCGTTTTAAAGCTAATGTTTTGAATATCTTTCATAGACACTAATTTAATTTAGAAGTTATTAGTCTTCTGTTTGCAATTTAGGTTATTAAAATCAGATTTTTTACTAAAGTAAAGAATACGATCAAATACTTCTCAGCATAATCAATGCTGGCTTCATAGTAAGAATTAGAACTAATTTAAAAAAATTATTATAATTTTTTTTATTTTGTATTCTAGATAGTTGTATTTGCGAGCAAACGAAAAAAATCGACTTCAATTACATCGACAAGTAATACAACGTGCAATAAATTTACAAATGCACTAGTCGTCACTACGATTTTCGAGAGTTTCCCTTGATTTGTTTGGGATTCCATCATCAAACCCTGTTTTTTTTATCATGGTACCACCCTTGGGATATCTCCTTTCCAACAATAAAAGGATCATCAAAATCGGTTCATAAGCAACGAAGTTATCCTCGAACATATATAAAAAAATATATACGGTCGAATTGAGTAACCTCGCCCTTTTTTGAAGTCGGTTACATAATATGTCATCATTACAGCCTGTACAGTCCACTGCTGGACATAGGCCTCCACAAGTTTACGCCTAAAATAACGTGAACTCATGTGTTTTGCCTATAGTCACCACGCTGGGCAGGCGGGTTGGTACATAATATGTATTATTTATAAATCACAACTCAAAATAATCCCACATTAAAAAAAAGATTTAGATAGACATAGTTGTTCCGTTCTATTAAAATCGCATTTATTTGCTCAGTTACTAATAATCTGGTACGTAAAAGATATATATATATATATATACAAGATAAAGTCGCATCAAACAAACGCTGGGCGTGGGGTTGCTCGTTCGCGAACATAAAAACATTTTACTGGTCGAGTTATTAAACCAGTTATTGGTCATAAACCGGCACGAGCGACTCGACAATGCGCTCATTTTATAACGGCTTATATACTTAAGGATTTGAACGTATTAAACTGAGATAGTAAACTCTAAAACTACGATAAATTTTGAAATACTAACATGTCATTGGACTTGTTTTAATTAAAATTTGATTTATACGTTTTATATACTAGCTGTACGGTATACTTATTTTATTTAATCATTTGTAAAAATAGCAGTATTACTGTGTAAAATAAAACACTTTTTATGAAGAATAAATATATTTAGCAGCTTGTAATTTTCACTGCCTTAAAAGCTCAACTCAACCCCATCTGTTATCCGGTGACACCTTAGTAGGGACGCCATGGTTCGCTTTCACATTCTACCACGACGCCCCCGAAGCTCACACAACCCAGCTCAACTCAACTCAGCTCAAATTAATAAATTCAACTCAACTCACCTCACTAAAATTCAACTCAACACAATTTAGCTTAATATTTTCGAAAAAAACCGCTAATCGATAACTGGCCCACAATTTGCCTTCTCCACTACGATAAATGTCAGTCACACAACTATATTATTTTGTCTTCTGATACAACTGACAGTACTGACTCACCGTGTAACGTCCCATTGGTAATCAAAGGTCTCTTTCTACGTGTAAGAAGGATCAGAGCTTAATCCGCAACGCTGCTATACTGAGGGTTCCCAGATAAAAAAGGTTGTTATGATAAAAACCAAGAAATAAGACTTTATATTTACAGTTACCTACTTACTTACTCTTTACATTATCTCCAAAGTACTGTGAATAACAATTGAAGGAAGCAGTGACACACACAGACATCGACGTAAATTTATTGTACATTCTATTGGAAACACTAGGATACTAATAAAATGTGGACGATATATAACGTACCTATTAATCAATCAAACATTATTCATCTCTGTTATACTCGTAAGATCTACATCTGAAAGAGACATATCAATTATTCGTAATTCGTATGCAGTGTGAGCTCATGGCGTACGATTACTTAGACACTACACAAGCGCATATGTGTGTGTGATGCGTGCCATCTGTTGTCAATTTACCTGTACTTTTTGTGAAAATAAGGAATAATTCTACTCTGCAGAATCTACATTCCGAGTCGACGGTAGCTTCACTTTTAACGATATTTAATAAATAGCTGACTCGGCAAACGTTGTCTTGCCGCTAAACGCTATTTAAAAATAGGGGTTGGTGGTATCATCATTCATCATCATTACAGCCTATACAGTCCACTGCTGGACATAGGCCTCCACAAGTTTACGCCAAAAATAACGTGAACTCATGTGTTTTGCCCATAGTCACCACGCTGGGCAGGCGGGTTGGTGACCGCAGTACTGGCTTTGTCGCACCGAAGACGCTGCTGCCCGTCTTCGGCCTGTGTATTTCAAAGCCAGCAGTTGGATGGTTATACCGCCATCGGTCGGCTTCTTAAGTTCCAAGGTGGTTGTGGAACCTTGTTATCCCTTAGTCGCCTCTTACGACACCCACGGGAAGAGAGGGGGTGGCTAAATTCTTTAGTGCCGTAGCCACATAGCACGGTTGGTGGTAGAAGGGTGAAAATTTAGGATTGTATGTAATTTTCAACGCCAAATCATAATAACAAAAAATTCAAAACAATCAATATTTTGAAGTGAAACTTCTTTAGGCGTATAAGGGTAATTTTTTTACGGATAAAACGTTTGATGAAACGGCAACGTTTTTGTCGATGGCGCTGGAACGGAAATCTGAAGCTTTAGATTTGTATAAATATAAACGAGACTTAAATATTAGTTTGCCAAAGAAGTATCACTTCTGAAATTTGTACTTTGTACGCACACACTTTTTGTATAAATATTGACAAAGTGGTAACACACAGCAGGAAATATCCTGCTCAAAATCTGGAGCAGCCTGACTACAAGGAGTAGCACCTCGACCTTCCAGAAGATCACAGTAAAATAATACTGGTTTTGCAGGCGTCTGTTTTCTAGCTCTAGTAATTTGAATTTAACTATACTAACAAATAAAAGTTATTTGATAAAATAAAAAGGCGAAGCAGGGCTGAAAACCTAGTATCGCGAATGTACCAAGTTCTTTTATTAAGCAATAAAAGATCTTTAGCGACTTACAATGTATGCTGTTTTCGCTTTACGAGTCTGTTACTCGGATTACTTACCGTAATATTTCATGTATGCCATAAAAATTTGGTATTCGTTTATTGAGATATTCAAATTATTTTATTTTAAGGCTAAATTTGTGTATATTTGATATTGTTCATTGTTAGAAAAACTAATCTATATGATTATCATAAAAACTGTTATGAAAAAGTAATTGTTATAAATTTATTAATAATTGACGCCGCGTTGGCGCAACGGTTACAGCTATGGATTGAACCTGTTGCGTCGGCGGTTGCGGGTTCGATCCCCGCACATGACGAACATTTGTATTGGCCATACAGGTGTTTGCCGTGGTCTGGGTGTTTGTGCAGTCCTTGTGGGTCTCTCCACCGTGCCTCGGAGAGCACGTTAAGCCGTCGGTCCCGGTTGTTATCATGTACACCTGATAGCGATCGTTACTCATAGTAGGGAATATATCCGCCAACCCGCATTGGAGCAGCGTGGTGGAGTAAGCTCTGATCCTTCTCCTACATGGGGAGAGGCCTATGCCCAGTAGTGGGATATTACAGGCTGAAGCGATAAATTTATTATTTTTATGTAAAATAGAATATTTTAGTATGTTTTGTTGGTCATTTTACATTATTGATATTACTACATTGACTGCGGCGCTTGCACCAAAATAATGGTGACACCGAATAGCCTTTAATAAACATTGCAAAATACACGTTTTTTTATAAATTATGACACACGATTCATGTTTCCTTTCTAACCAGTAGATCATCATCATCATTACAGCCTATACAGTCCACTGCTGGACATAGGCCTCCACAAGTCCACGCCAAAAACAACGTGAACTCATGTGTTTTGCCCATAGTCACCACGCTGGGCAGGCGGGTTGGTGACCGCAGGGCTGGCTTTGTCGCACCGAAGACGCTGCTGCCCGTCTTCGGCCTGTGTATTTCAAAGCCAGCTGTTGGATGGTTATCCCGCCACCGGTCGGCTTTTTAAGTTTCAAGGTGGTAGCGGAACTGTGTTATCCCTTAGTCGCCTCTTACGACACCCACGGGAAGACAGGAGGTGGCTATATTCTTTAGTACCGTAGCCACACAGTACTGAACCAGTAGATGGCCTAAACAAATTTCGTTATTTGCGGGGGTCATATTCACAATTGCTAGAGCATCAGGCAGTTGTTATATTACTTTTAATATTTTCTTTCAATCACATAAATACGATTGATAGTCATAAATTAAACATCTCTACTTTAAATTTATTTTATTGCATTTTATTATAAATTATACAGTAATAAACAAACAGTTTTACTTAAAAGGAAATTCCATAAAATATCCTTTAATCCTTAGATTACATCGCTTAAAGAAAAAAAGCGTCTTACCTTTAAAATAAACAACAAAAAAGCCCTTAGTAAGCAACTCAAATAAAAATATGAGTATTAGACGTTGATGAAAAGCGTAAAAATTTCTCTGAACAACAAAATTAAGGGTGCGAAATAAGGGAAAATTACAGTGTTTTTTTTCCTTGTTTTGACATTTTTATATAAGAATAAAGCAACACGATTGCCCTATTACTGTGTGATGCAGGTTCATGCTTGTCACGTCTGAGAGATCGCGTTTAGGAGCGGGGAGCGGTAATCGCGTCGAGTGCGCGATAAACAACAATATGAGATGCGTAAATTTTCATTTCTTTGACGCAGAATAGAAAGGATAGGATAAATGACATCTCGATTACTTACTGTAATTTTTACAATTTTAGTTTTCTTTCATAAAAACTTTAAAAATCACGAAAGTAAATATTTAAGATGAGAAAAAATATGTATGCGCATCATTAGATTTGTATAAAAATATACTATAGTATAAAATGATCGATGAAAATAATTAATTTAACGAAATGTAAAAATAAGCTTAGTGCTTTGACACTGAGCCTACATTTAACAATATATTTCGAAAGAATAAACACAAACATTCACAGTTTGTCTGTATTATATAATATAAGCTTAGTTCAACGAAGCTAACCTAAAGCACAGAAGCACGAAAGGACCTTCAAGAGCGTTGCTGGATAAAGAAGTGATAGTACAAAGAAATTAAGAGTCCTCCCTCCCGTGACCATGCTGTAAAGTATCCGAAACGTCGGGCATCTAAAAAACCTAATAAACCGCGATAAAATCCGAAAAAGTTGTTTTATTATAATGAGCGAAATTCGCGTAAACATTAGAAAACAATGTATGTATTAACTATTAAACATATTGTAAACCTATACCACGCTACAACTACGAATAAGTGATGCTATTTCCATTTTATTTTAATCTAAGTATCCCTTCACATATATATCATAATATCAGTTGACTCGAAAATATTTCACCCGAGGCTTAGCCCCTAACTTGTCAGCTTTGGAAAAGTACAAGAATTCCTTTTTAAATCGCAATAAATTCAGTTTGTTTTACGATTACTTGAATGAGACAAAACATATCTGACACATCTTATATATAAAATTCTCGTGTCACAATGTTAGTTACAATACTCCTCCGAAACGGCTGGACCGATTTTTATGAAACTTTGGCAACATAACTTTGGCAAAGTTATTAATTTTTTATTGTCTACTATTTATGAACATAAATAGTAAATTTACTTAAAATCGAAAAAGAATTATTTATCACAAATAAGAACAAACATCCATTAATCCATTTGTCGATACATCCGTCATCAATAACTTTTACAAGTTACAATATTAGTAACAAATGATCCTGGCGCAGTTGGCAAATCCCTGCCTTCTATTCTGTTGTGAGTTCGACTTTAGCTACCTCGGTCTAGGTGTAATATATATTTTTTATCTGTAAATTAATTACAAAAAAGTTTTCAACATTTGGAACAGACGACTGTGTGTGTGTTTTTAACATAATAATTGGGTTTGGTCGCAAACGAAAAAAAACCGACTTCAATTACATCGACATATAATACAACGTAGGTAGACGAAAAATAATCAAGTAAATACGCATTATCAAAGATTACACGAAAAGTTGTAATCAGATCTCGATGAAATTTAAATGTCACCACATGATAAACATCGGCTTTCGATTAAATTAAAAATCATCAAAATCGGTACACCAAGTATAAGTTATGCGGATTTTCGAGGGTTTCCCTCGATTTCTCTGAGATGCCATTATCAGATCCTAGTTTCCGTATCATCATAGTACCACACTTAGGATACCTCCTTTCCAACAAAAAAAAGAATTATCAAAATCGGTTCATAAACAACGAAGTTATCCCCGAACATACATACATATATATTCTTCTTAAGGTGCCGTCTCCTTGCGAAGGTTGGCAATTATTAGGGCGATTTCAACTTTTGAGACCGCTGCTTTAAACAGTGATCTTGTACTCTTCCCGAACCACTGGCGCAAGTTCTTTAGCCACGATATCCTTCTGCGGCCAGGCCTCCTTCTGCCTGCTACTTTCCCCTGAATGATAAGTTGAAGGAGTTAATATTTTTTGGTTATGCGCATCACGTGTCCAAAATATTCCAATTTCCTCCTCTTTATGGTTGTAAGTATCTCTGTGGCCTTCCCCATTCTTTGTAGCACGGTGCTGTTTCGTACGCGGTCCCTCCAATGTATATATATATATATATATATATATATATATATATATATATATGTATATATATATATATATATATATGTATACGATCGAATTGAGTAACCTCCTCCTTTTTTGAAGTCGTTTAAAAATAGTAGAATATTCAAAATATTTGATTAGATACGGTATCTGAAATAGAAAGTAAGATAAGCGTTGTTACTCATTCACAATGCACGTTGATAAGGGTACATGGAGGCCTATATTGCGTGGGCACTAAGTGCACTGAGTTATTATAGCAATCTAGATGACCTAAACCTTAATAGCTCTTTGTGCAATAGTGTAGCATAGTAAAGATATGTAGATAATTATGGCTTTAATGTAAATGTACGTCAATTTTGGTGGCGTAGTGTAAAATTTTTACTATCGCCGATGATTGCGGATAGATTCGATTCCTCCTAAGACTTTAGTAATGAAATTTATATAAAATATGAAATAAATAATATTGTTTATGAGAATACGCATTTTTCAATCAATGAGTTAAAGTAAACGTCAAAATTCTTCACATATTACATACAGATATACAGTCATCTTTTTTATTGATTTATTTATAAATACTTTATTGCACAATACATTAAAGAATTGTACAAAAGGCGGGCTTAATGCTAAAAGTATTCTCTATCAGCCAACCTTAGGCCGTACAAGAGCAAAGGTTTGTAGGTGTGCAAAATTGGGTATTAGTAAAATTCAGATAAAGTAGAAAAAAAAGAGAGAAAATATAAAGTAAAGTTAGTGACTACCATAAAAATATAAACATACATAAACAGATACAATTTTGCATACATACATACATATATACATACAAACATACATTGATGCGTTAATTATATATATAAAAATAAATGTTTGTCTGTATGCCCTTTATAGAATCTTAAACTATGCATTTGATCATGTCATGATCTTCAACAAAGTGTTGTGCATGAGCCCACAAAGGTTCCTGAGTTGGTACGACCAAAAAAAGAGCGTAGCAACGCGCGCAGGGTACAGCTACGGCACGGCATACAGGGTACGGCAACAATTATCCGCAGTGTAAATAAACAATGTTAAAGGCGTTCGCGTGATGGCAAATAACCTTTGAAGTTATACCCTCCTAAGCAGAAGATTACCGTAAGCCTGTATTGATTGCAATCTCTTGTTCATTTATGTTCCTACGTCAGTGCGTGCTTAAGAACATTACTGTTGCAACGAGTTTTGTACAAAAACTAGCTGACCCCGCAAATGTTGTTTTGCCATATATTTTATAAACCTTCTCAATCCCGCCCCCCCTTATAACTTAGGGGAATGAAAAATAAATGTTGTTCGATTCTCAGACCTACCCGATATGCACACAAAATTTCATGAAAATCGGTTAAGCCGTTTCGGGGGAGTTTAACTACAAACATCGCGACACGAGATTTTTATATATTAAATTAAAATTTGAATTTTGACTTCTTCTTCATTCTTATAGGTCTCGTTATCTATACTAATATAGTAAAACTAAAGAGTTTGTTTATTTGTTTTTTTTTTTTGTTTGTATATTCTATTTTCTTGAGTTATTGGTTCGAATTGAAAAATAATTTTTGTGTTGGATAGTCCATTTACTGATAAAGGCTTGTAGGCTATATCATATTTTAGTACATTTTTTCTTCAATTCACCGCGGTTGAAACCACAGGATACAGCTAGTTAAGTTTAAATTTGTTCTTTACCTGCTTACTACAGAGCTCATAAATAATAATTAAATTTAATTTTGTATTGTCGATTTAATATACGAATTCCGTATTTATTTGTTACCATCAACATTATAACCATATTGCTCAAAAATTTTAAAAGGGGAATTAAAAAACAGTACATAATAACGTGAAAAAAGGTTCTATAATTATTAAAAAAAATAGATTTTTTTATAATAGATATAAGATAGATAATATAAGATACAATATAAAACTGCATTATACGAAAAGGTATAGGAAAATTGCCTCAGTTATATATGAAGACGAGCATAAAAACTGACGTTCAATGACATTTTCCCCCCTACGAAGGGCAGCGACAAATTTATGTAACTCTCTTATATAACTCGAGTGTCTTCCTCACGGAGTAGTATAAATGGTCTGTAGTCTTCCTATTACTTCTCAGCAGAACTCGAATCTTATCGCGTTTGTTTTTTGAGCAGGCGGGTTGGTGACCGCAGTAGTGGCTTTGTCGCACCGACGACGCTGCTGCCCGTCTTCGGCCTGTGTATTTCAAAACCAGCAGTTGGATGGTTATCCCACAATCGGTCGGCTTTTTAAGTTCCAAGGTGATAGCGGAACTGTGTCATCCCTTAGTCGCCTCTTACGACACCCACGGGAAGAGAGGGGGTGGCTATATTCTTTAGTACCGTAGCCACACAGTAATTACACATACATATATAATAATACAGTTAATTTACACATTTATTTAATTTTTTATGTTTTTTTTTTACTTTAAATTTTACGTTTGTTCGTAATTTACAAATTAAATTTGTATTTAACATACACATTAGAAAATAATTATATTATTTATTTATAAACGTGAGCGTACGTTATGAATTTGTAAATATGTAAATATAATTATGGACAGTTTTAATTAATGATCGATAGCAATACATAACTGTTTTAACTATTAAAGTAAATAATAATCAAATAACTTACAGGCATACAATATAGATAACGCTTCCAGCCTCACATAATTATATTAGCGTAAAGCATCTAAAAGAAAATATTCAAAAGATTAACTTTAAGACAAAATGTAAATAATTCGGAACCGTCGTAAACAGGCTAACGTTGAAAGTTTTGAATGAAGATCTCGAAAAGCAATTTGCGAGTTGCGTAAGTTAAATATAACGAGAGCAGCGGACGCCTCCAGTACCCGCAAGATAAAAGCCCTAATATAAATTTCACGAGGACCCGAAAGTAACAAGCGGAGAAACGGGAATCGCCGCTTCTTGGCAAGTTCGCAGACAGCGGCGGAGTCACTGCGATCTAATAGAACGTATTAAGTTGGACCATTCAAAAAAGCAGAGATTTAAAAGGAAACTCCGTTCATAAGTTTGATCGGGAGCCAACAATAATCCGTACCTGAAAGGCTCGCTCACCTATCTTGGCACGGCGCTCAGCGCACACGCGACGTGGCGGCGAGCGATGTGAGGGGCGCCGCTGATCGAACGCGCGCTCGCTCCTACGAGATATACTCGCATGCATTTCACTCGAGAACGATTGTCTATAGAAAACTTTACCCGAGTTCTTACTTCATTATAAATAATAAATTACATGCTATTTGCTCTAATTTAGCTACAGCTTGATTTGACATTACATTATTTATTTTTAGGATGTGTTTTACGTAAATATGAAAAAGTTAAGGCTCTTTTATATACTTATACACTTTGCCGTTCCGCATCGTAAAGTTAATTTATTACTTAATTTCTAAACAAGAATAATAATAATAATATAAAGGAAAGGTTAAGAGTAGTGCTAAATATTTTATATCATATACACCGATAAAATGAAATAAATCTAGTATAATTATACCTGTAAAAACCTATATTCGTATACGAGCTCAACTGCAGTGATTTTTTTTTACAACTAAGTCGACAAGCAATTGTACAGCCCACATGTTAGTAAGCGGTTACCGTAGGCTACAGACGCCTGCAACACCAGAAGCATCGCAAGCGTGTTTCCGATCCAACCCTGACCCTCCCCATAAGCTCATCCCACTTTACTCACCGCAAGAATACAACACTGCTTGAGAACAGCATTTAGCGTTTGTTTTTATAAGTCAGCTTCATTAAACGTTTCCAATTTCTTTAAAATATTTAAAGAGTTTATGATTAGCTACCCCACCTTTAATAAAACACATCTCTTCAAAACAACTTCTAATATTATATATGTTTCTCCCTTCTGTATATGTTCTTCAATCCACATTATAGTAGAAAGGTGAAAGCAACAATTCTGTTCGTATTAGAATTAGAATAACCTCTACTTAATAACATTTATAGGCTGTTATAATACATGTTGTTATAAATAGGCGTCATTAAGATAATTTGCTTTTTCTCTCGCAACACCGTAGCCGTTGAGCGCTTCGGAAATCATCCGCTTAGGGAGCTATTATAATAATACGCCTATACTACTTATTTAACAACATTACATACAATAAAGTAAATATTACATAGATTTAAATTTATATTTTTATTGTTTTAGTAAAACTAAAAAATAATTATTAAATTATAAATAAATGATAATAGTTGTTTTCTAGAATCTACTTCTTTACATACAAGTAATAAGAATTGATATATAACTAGCTGTGCCCACGACTTCGTCCGCGGGGAATTTAAAAAAATTATGGTTCAGTTCGCATTTACAAAAAAAAAACTAAAATAAAAGTAGCCTAAGTTACTCCTTATTGCATCAACTATCTGCCAGTGAAAGTCCCGTCAAACAGACATGACATGCAGTCTGTCTGTCTGCAGACAGACTGACAGACAGACAAAAATTGTAAAAAATGATATATTCGTATATGTACCGTGTATACATCCATATCCATTTAGCAAAAAGCGTTTATTTTAATATTACAAACAGACACTACAATTTTATTTATAGGTATGTATAGATTATTTTTATGTAGGTTAAAGGTATATTAAGTAAATTAGTAATTAATTTAATTTTTTACGTGTACTGTATATGTATAATATGTGGTTTAAATAAATAATTATTTATATTAATAATTAATACTAATTTTCATGCGGTCACCAACCCGCCTGCCCAGCGTGGGGACTATGGGCAAAACACATGAGTTCACGTTATTTTTGGCGTAAACTTGTGGAGGCCTATGTCCAGCAGTGGACTGTATAGGCTGTAATGATGACTAATTTTCATACTTTATTGTTTATTTGATCATAATTTTCTCTATTACTAGGGTTGTCTGTAAGAGATCACTATTAGTGAGAAAGGCCGCCTTTGGACTTTAACTTAGAATATTATTATTTTCCGTATGTTATTTCAAATATGCAAAAAAAGTGTTATATAAAAAAACGAGTGTGCTTTAGACCACTACACGACACACGACTTAAGTAAAATTTACGAACCGCAACTCTCTCTCATTCATCTCCACTAACTTTTATCTCCATCTCAACCTCCGTTCGCCTCGCCCGATCACAGTTTTCGTAACGCTCTCATCAAGCATTTTCCAGCTTACTCCCCAAGTCAAGCGTAAAGAAGTTTTACTTCAGTAAAATAATAAATAGAAATACTTTTGTTCGTATCAAAACTTTGCTAAAATTTTACTGTTATATTTCGTACTCGCACTTGACTCCTGTTGTGTGTTAACAATTTCGAACCGAGAGCTTCGATAGTATTTTATACATGTGTGTAGGTATTAAGCTAAAATCAAAATAATGGAAAAGTGTGCAATTCACACACGGCAGAAGTCAAACTTCTAAAAGTCGTAGGAATCGATATACCTACTGACGATTGCAGTTCTTTACTTGCAGAATTAGTGTAAGTCTAATATCTGCTTTCTGTACAATATTTTACTATCATAACCTAAACTCTACGGTCCGAATCGACGGTAGATTTACGTTAGACGTAATGAACTTTTAAAGTTCAATGATATTCTATCTTCCCGTGGGTGTCGTAAGAGGCGAATAAGGGATAACACAGTTCCACTACCACCTTAGAACTTGATAAGGCCGGCGGCGGGATCCAACCAACCATCCAATTGCTGGCTTTCAAATACACAGGCCGAAAACGGGCAGCAGCGTTTTCGGTACCTCAAAGCCAGCCCTGCGGTCACCAACGCTGCCCAGCGTGGTGACACACATGAGTTCGCTGCATAATGTCTGGCACGAACATGTGAAGCCCTATGTCCGGCAGTGGACTGCGGTAGGCTGAAGTAAATGTTATTATACAATTGTAAAATTTTAAATTTAATCGCACTTTTCAAACCAACTTGAATAAGAGATTTGAAATCTTTTCAAACACGAAATACTTCACGTAAATGATACCTCATAAATATATCATAACTTCTCTATTATCAGATCCATATCTACCAGACAAAACTAAAACATTATTTCCCGAGAGTTTCCTCAGAAAATAGCATCACAGAATATAGCATCGCGGAATATAACATCACACAATATATCATCAGATAGACGACGTCATGTATATCACATTTAAATCTCACCTTACCGGTCACGGAGTGGTTGTAAATCGTCATTTTGTCCGTGTGGCGATCTTCCAAAAGTTTTCAGCACAGTTTTTGGGTAGCGACTGAAAATATGCTTAATATGAATAATATTCGGATTTCAAAGTTTTATTTTGAAACGAATAGCTTGGTAAGATTTCGTAATGTATAAATTTTACTTTTTTCGATATTACAAAGGACAGAAATAATACGTTTTATATTATAACTAATTTATTGATTATAGCATTTAAAATTATTAAGATCCCTTAAATCTATCAGTCAGGAAATTATTAATAGATACTCGTATAATGTTTAATTTAAATCATCGAAACGATAACAATTTTCAAGGATCACTATCTAAAAACAATAAATAATAAAAGAAAAAACAATTGTTTTTAAATCAAGTAATAATTTTATATTAGTTTTCATTAATATCTATAATATAAAAATGAGTCGCTGAATGTGTTGCTAAGCGCAAAACTCGAGAACGATTGGACCGATTTCGCTAATTCTTTTTTTAAAATATTCCTTGAAGTACGAGGATGGTTCTTACGGAGAGAAAAATTCAAAAAAAAAAAATTTAAATTTCCTGAAAAAGTCTAAAAACAACACTTTTCTATACTCCCATACAAAAGATTTGTGATAATACTTAAAAGTCAATTTGAACTTTAATACCATACGATAAAGTTTGTGTTAGGCGATACGAAGTTCGCCGGGTCAGCTAGTTTATAATATTTTTTTTTACAAAAGGTCGTTAACATTACAGTAACAGAACTAATTATCAACGTCTCTCGGTCATTCACTATTCATATTTTTGTTTTTCTTTCAACTCTTTCTCGCGGTCGATGAGAATGTCGTTTGCGGTTTTTCTTCCTTGATTGATTGCAGATCGAATGATGTAATACTCCTCACAACGTCTCGGCTTTAAAAACATTGTTCAGAAATCAGCAGAAACTAAGCTAGGTCTTATAACGATTCTTAATTAAACATGTACGGTCTCAAAATGTCGCGGTTTTCGCAATATAAATAAAATTATTTTAGTCCAATTAAATAACATTGTTATGAACGTATATAATTCTAAATTCTTAATTGACATCTCATGATCTCATCATTATAACTAATCTATCTTAAAAAATATTTTTATATATCTACTAGCTATATCTATGCTGTGTGGTTACGGCATCAAAGAATATAGCCACCCCCTTTGTTCCCGTGAGTGTTTTAAGAGGCGACTAAGGGATAACACAATTCCACTACACACTAACACAAATAATACGCCTCAACGCTTTGAAAATTAAAATGTAAATAAAAAAGGCATGGGCACTCAAGAGCCTATGGATGTTAAAAATTAAAAAAAAAACACAATTCCACTACTACCTTGGAACTTAAAAAGCCGACCGATGGTGGGATAACCATCCAACTGCTGGCTTTGAAATGCATGGGCCGAGGACGGGCAGCAGCGTCTTCGGTGCGACAAAGCCAGCCTTGCGGTCACCAACCCGCCTGCCCAGCGTAGTGACTATGGGCAAAACACATTATGTCATTATTAGGTATAACACAGTTCTACTACCATTTAGGAACTTAAAAAGCGCACCGATGGCGGGATAACCATCCAACGGCTGGCTTTGAAATACACAGGTCGAAGACGAGCAGCAGCGTCTTTGGTGCGAAAAAGCCAGCGCTGTGGTCAACAGCCTGCCCAGCGCGGTGACTATGGGCAACAAACATGAGTTCACGCCATTTTTGGCGTGAACTTCTGGAGGCCTATGTCCAGTAGTGGACTACGAAAGGTTACTGAGAAGTGAGGTGAAGTGATCTACTAGCTTATCTCTTTTAACAAATGTTACTAAATACTTTAGTTTATTTTATACATACAGTATAAAATGGCGATTATTTCGACTAAGATCTATATTCTCTACCGTCTCGCCTTCCTAACGCAATGTATTCGCTGTCAAAGCGGTGAAACCGCACTAATAAAAACGAGCTCAGAATCCCAGCGGGCCAGTCGTGGATAGACAGCGCTTATCAATCCCGCAACAACGACAGTAACATCCGGTTACATTAATCCACAAAACCGTCTACAGGACGGTGAGTGAACGCGGTCCGAAAAGCCGTGTGACCAACTATTTATTGTACTTCGGGCACCCGTGATCGACACTTTAATTGCCTCGCTTTAATTATGTTAACTGATCGCCTAATGCCCTAATTTGTACTGGATTTGTTACAGTCTTTGGATTTGTTTGGAATTACCGCTATTTTAATCACAAATGCAATGGTATTCGATTTTTTCAAGAACTGTTTTCTAGTTCTCTTCTAACTGATAAATAAATAAATGTCTTTGTTTTAACTAATGAAATATTTTCGATGAAATTGTTTATGAAGGTGGTCCAATGCCTATATAAGTACTGAATAGAACTTATAGCTATTTCGTAATAATTGATGACCAATTTTTTCTCTCAATATTCCCAATTTCCTACATATAAGAGCCAATATAGAATAAAATAAGATAACAAGGTAAAGGCGGTTCGTTTACATAGATGTTTTCTTGTTACAAATTTGCCAAAACACTTACGGAAACTCAATTTTAACGTAAATACCAAAGTCCTAACACACAAAGAAACTTTAAGTACTCTACGAAGCAAAAGATCAAACTTTAATCGTACCATCGAAGTTCTCAAGTAAATTGAGAAAGATGGTCGCATTGTTTGCGAGCGGTGGTCACCTGCCAACTCATAATGGCCACTCTGTTATTCCGCCGACAGTTATTGACAGTTTCTTGGCAAGCCTCGTTTTAATTAAGAACTCGTTTTTTTTCAGCCACCGCAGAATATCAGACGGCCGAGCGTTAGAAACATACGGAGGATAAAATATTCAATGAACTTGCACGGTCTAATTCTTTTAATTATTTAATTACTACTCCAAGAAAAATGGTTTGTCAGTTTGCTAATTTAAGACGCAATCAGAATTTTAATTAAAAACAGAAATCAGATTAAAAATCTTATAGTGATCTAATCTATTTATCAAAAGTGTGTGTGAGTGTGTGTGTGTGTGTGTGAGCGTAATTCACAAACGGCTAAAATGAAACTTCTGGAAAGTCGTAAGAATGTAGACCGTTGATATTTGTTCTATCGACGACGATCACGATCTCGTCAAAAATGTCGTAAGCACCATGTAAAACCAGTCGCTTACGCGTTTAGTACAGTAATATATTATTTTATATTTACATTCATGTGTTTCGTTCTTTATCGAGTTTCAAATCTATAATCTGTATAAATTGTTATAATATTTTAATAACTAACTAGAGTTGATTTTCCAATTTCTGTCAAATTAGAATAATTCTCATTATGAAACACTAATTTACTTAGCAATGTATGCCCTTGATTGATTTAGTTTTTTTTTTCAATACTTATAAAACAACTTGCTATGAGTTTGGGGTGAATTGGGACTGCGGAGAAGTGGGGTGTTTGGAGAGGCCTACATCCAGCAGCTACATAGCAGTGGACTGCAATATTCTAGAGAAAGTGAATGTAAAAATACATTAATATAATACAAATCAGTACAAATATGTTATAAGTACGCTGAGAGTATTAAACATTACTTCTAATCAGACCTTAATTTTATTCTACAAGACTTTTAAGAATTTAATATACGTAATTGTCATGCTAATGAAATATTGTTACAGGAATATACATCATGATGACGGAGACGATTATTTACCCGACTGTAAAGGAAGAGTTACTGAAGTAAAACTTCATTAGGCGCGATTGACTTGGGGAGTGAGCTGGTGAATGCGTAACGAGAGGGTTGCGAAAAGTGTGATCGGGCGAGGCGAACAGAAGTTGAGAGGGAAATATAAGTTAGAAGGAGCTAAAAAAGTTGTACTTCATTCGTGTGGTTTAAAGCACACTCGTTTTTTTATATGTGATTTTATTTTTTTATTACAAACGGTTGTTTGTTCCTAAGGTAAGCGAATTAATGCTTATGTTATAGATAGCAGCTGAGTGATATATCTACATATTAGATCTGTATAGACAAAATAGTTACACATCAGACAGACCGCGCAATTCCATTTTCAAAAATTCTAGCGTTGGTCCGAGATCGTCGAGTTCCCGTCCAAAACAACGTCCCGTATTTTTAACCCTCGCCAATACCGCTGCACCAAATTGTTGTCAAATGTTTTTATACTTCGTAATTTATACAGTTATTGTCTACATATCGCGTGCTGTTACTAGCAGCGGTTCAATGCATTGGTAAATGTTTCGTTTCGACCATATCGGAAAGTTGCGGCGAAACGATTTAATTTCGCTACACTTAACGAAATTGAATTTCTGATTCTCTATTATTAGCTTTCGAACTCTCGACTTTTTTATATTACAGTTAAATTATACCGATTTAAAGGAAAGTCTGGTCAATAACGGTTCATATTATATACATTTGCTAGATCTTCTTTATGGCTTTGCTTGGATTCACATTTTTTTATTAGTAATAGTGGATATAGCACTTTATATATTTATAAACTACTATTTTTTTCTGTTTATAAAGTAAGCATGTGTATGTACTTAAATATACTTGTGTGTGAGTATGTGTGTATATTAATCATCATTACATAGTATAAAACAAAGTCACTTCTCGCTGCCTGTATGCTTAGATCTTTAAAACTACGCAACAGATTTTGATGCGGTTTTCTTCAGTAAATAGAGCGATTCCAGAGGAAGGTTTATATATATATATATAATACATGCATAATATAGTAGAGGAACACTGATAGTTTTTGCAATCGTGTGAAACCGGGGCGAGTCGCTAGTACAATGTAAAAAATAGATAATAGATAATTGAGTCAGCGAGTAGTCTTCTTTTTTAGATAGATAGATTAGATATATATCTATTGGCGATTTTCTCATTAGGATTTTCTAGTGTGAAGAGCTAATTATATTTTATTATGGTAATGTCAAAATGGCCAAAACCTCAAGGAATATCTAAAAAATATTGTTGACAACATATGTATTACGATGGTATACTCAAATATATCACGAAATAAGACCCAAAAAGAACACGTAGCGAGTAAAATGACACAGATACAGATATCGTTTATTCTCGTGATAATAAACGAATACCTGGCATTATCAAAATTTCATATTCCTCGACCGTGCCAGAACATGTCGGGACAATAGCTGGATGTATGTACTGTCATCGGTACACGGGCGCGTGAAAAATGGACGAACATTACCGAGGAGCGTCTAGCCAGCGGCTTGCACTTACCGTGACTGATAGTAGCTGACGAATAGTGCGCCAAATGTAAAGTTTAAAGGCTCGAAGATAATGTTAGCGTTGATTTATTATTTAACTTTTATAAGAAGACGTTACTGTTTGAGAGATTGCTTTCGAGTTGGTGTGAATTGCTTTGTTTCGTTAAAAACGTATATTATGTTTGACAATTTGAAAAAAAAATGATATTCTCTGCTATTACTTGTAACAAAGCATAACGATTCGGTGCATTTGACATAATGGTGCTGCTGCATCTTTGATACCAGTAAATGGCAAATCACTTCAGCCTACAACATATCTACTAAACGACGTGAACTCATGTGTGTTGCCCATAGTCACCACGCTGGGCAGGCGGGTTGGTGACCGCAGGGCTGGCTTTGTCGCACCGAAGACGCTGTTGCCCGTCTTCGATCTATGTATTTCAAAGCCAGCCGTTGGATGGTTATTCCGCCATCGGTCCGCTTTTTAAGTTTCAAAATGGTAGTGGAACTGTGTTATCCCTAAATAATGACAAATATACAAAGTGAACACGAATGAGTACCATTAAATTAAGCCACATATTACATATACTATATGCAAAGTATATGTAAATACTTAATAGGTAAAACTTTTTTGCCGGCACGCAGTGGAGCAGCGTGGTGGATTAAGTTCCAATCCTTCTCCTATATGGAGGAAGAGATATATGCGCAGCAGTGGGATGTTACAGACTGAATCGTCGTTAATCTTTTAGCCGACTTCAATAAAAGGAGGAAATTCGTATTTTTTTGTGTATTACGTCATAACTTTTTATATGGTGCACCGATTGCTGTGGTTTTTCTTTTTATCGAAAGCTCATACTCGTCAGGTCCCATATAAATTTGAAGAAGAAAGAAAGACATTTATTTGAGACACATACACTGCTTACAGACATACAACAAACATAATGAGAGCACAAATACATTAAAAAAGTTAAAAAAAGTCAAAATTAAGTAAAAACGTAACTAAAAATTTAAATAATTGGTTTAAAATAAGAAAAGTAAATTTTATCAAATAAAAAAGAAAAAAAAATTAAAATAAAAAATAAAGCAAAAAGAGTAATAATAGAAAAAAAAGCAACAAATACAGCCTCTCTTTATAAGTTTGAATATGAATGTGAAGAAAAGAGTAAAAAACAATTTAAAAAAAATACAATAAAATTAAAATAACCGTAAACCGTTGGTCGAGATCTAATGACTACTTTACGTTGTATTACTTGGCGAGGTAATTAAAGTCGCTTGTTTTTTCGTTTGCGAGTAAACACAATTATTTAAACATCATTTTGGTGCCATCGACTTACACGAATATTATATTTAGTTGTCTGGAAGATATGGCTAGCTGACAACAAGTCTACTGATTGTACTTCATCGACTTATTGTACTACATCGGTAACTATTTTGAAACTATGTTGATAATGAATATTTATTATAAAATAAAGCAAAAAATAATATAAAACCATTAACAAACTTCTTAGCAACTAAATTATAACTGCTACGTGTTACTAAATATTCCTACTTAGTAAAGCAGTACCCGATGCCAATTCCAATACATTATGGTAGTCAGACTAGCAAATAAGCACTCTGGATGCAAACCGCCCCGTCTCAGCGTATATGTATTAAGACATTCGACGTTGGGAGCATCTTTAAATTTTTACTATCTCAACTATTTCGACGTGCTTGGTATGACTTCCATCGATATTTTATGTTATCACTAGCTTCCCGCCCCGGCTTTGCATGGGTATTTAACAAAAATTTCATAATCATTTTTCCCCTAATTTTTAAAAAAAATATAGCCTATGTCACCCGCAGATAGTGTAGCTTCCAAACATTGAAAGAATTTTTCAAATCGGTTCAGTAGTTTCGGAGCCTATTAAATACAAACAATGAAAAAAAACTTGTGTCTCTTATACGCTAGAATAAGAACCGGTCGGTGGACTCGCCTCTCTTTTAGAGACATTAAGATACATCTAAATTCTAAGTTAAGTAATGATGTTGTTGAAATACGACTGCTTTGATAAATAACATGTTTTAAGAGTAAAAAGAACATGGGTGTCAAAAGCGCGTGGATGTATAAACATTTTATAATAAAAAAAAAAAAAAAAAAAAAACGTCAAATATTTCCTCTTTATAATATTTATATAGATTGTCATGCCATAAGAATAATCTATAAAGTATTAAAAGATTTTAGAAAACAATCCGGCTTGAATAGATTCAGCCATTCTCTACTAATTAAACGTGTTGCTAAGCTCACAACTCAAGAACAACTGGGCCAATTCGGTTCCTTCTTTTTTTTTTCTAATACTACAAGCTTAGCTTTAGTACCTACAACACAAGTAAAAGTACAAGTTTTAGCTTCTTATTGATTTAAAGTTTATGAAAATTGCGCAGAATGTTCAAAAATTTAAGGAAACATAACTATTTTTTTTTTAACTTTATGCGTTTAATAATTAGCAAGGCAGGACAACGTTTGCCATTCAGCTTAAAAATAAATATAATAATTACAATAAAGTATACAATAATACCTCCATAAAATAATATCTACATTCTGCTTATAATGTAACAAAGATAAAAATATTATACAAGTTCAATTAAAGCAGTTCGCAAATTCGCCAAATTAGCAGAGACAATTTGATATGTTTTTTTTTTCTCAACGGTTGTGTGCCAAAGTGCCACAGGATGTTTGTGGTCTGTAGACGGCTGTAATTAAATCGTCGCTTGCCAAGAATCCGCTACACGTGTTCAGTTCGTATCGAGTCAGCGGTTTTTATAAACGAAACACGTATGAAACAATATCTTTATTTGATTATAAAATATTATCTATGACAATCATTGTAAATGGTCTGTAGTTTTTTGATAGATTGAACGTTCTCGAGACACAAATATGTTATATTTTTTGTCTAATTCCTTAAAAATTTCTGATTGAACTACAAACTATATTATATATACCGGTGACATAACGGTGACTTACTTTAAACTATAAAGCCTTACTCTTCAATTTTATAATATTAGAATGAAATAAAATCAATACAATATCCTAAAGCTGAAGAGATCGTTTCTTTGTTTACTTAAGCGCTCTAATCTCAGGAGCTACCCGTCCGAATTGAAAAATGTTGTGGATAGTCCATTTACCGATGAAGGATATAGCATTATAGCCTATAGGCTATATAATATTTTAGTAAGTTTTTTCCTCAAAACTTAATGTAGATAAAACCACGGGACACATCTAGTTATTAATATAGTGGTTAAACTAAATCAATTTACAATGAAATGAATTATTTAAAATTAAATTTAAAATATTTTTGTGTTACAGTTTGATGAAAAAGTTATTAATGTAAGTAAATTTTAGTACATTTTTCGTACTCATACAGTAATAAATAGTACCTTCGAAGACCAAAAATTTGGTACGATGCTTACCTATTTGAATGTTTTTGATATATGCGTTATATTTTTTATTAACTGTCGCAATTAACTATAATAGTCAATATTTCGATCCAGTAACACCCTCAACACCCTCAACTCGTTTATTAAATCATTATAATTAAACCGTTTCAAATTTTTAAATAATCACCGTACGGTTAGCAAACCTACTCGTAGTATAATAGGTAGGTATAATCTCTTAACAAACATCTGCCGGCGACAAACACTTCAGTTCGCGAACAAAAGATGAGTCTGACTACATTCGCGCCTCGCTTCTTATTTACGCGCACATTAAATTAGATTTCATTTAAAACACCACTACTGTTTACGTGCAATTCGTTTTATAAAACAAATATAAATAATATTTTTAAATTAAATAATAAACTCATCACTCACTTCACATTTGGAATTTTCAGTAGGGACTTCAAAATATTTTTGTTAGTTAAATTATACGAATTATATGAAAGTGAAGTTCACTTATTCATATCTCGTGTATTAAATTGGATTAATAATTATTTACCATGAGCGTCGCAAATAAATTATACGATCGGCCTAATGGTAAGATTTTGAGGTACTTCACCAGCCCATATGATTAATGTACAGAGACGACTGTGTTGCAATTTAAAAGTTTTATTATTGTATATGTATAAATTACACTAAGCCCCGCCTGTATCATAAGTTTCAAATGATACATAGCTCAATGTTCACATTCACATAACTCTTCTTTAAAAAAAAAAAAAGAATTCAATTCACACGTAACAGATTATCATCACCAAGTAAGCAAGGAATCCGGTTAAACGGTTACAAATTATCAAACAACTGCATTCAAAGCGAACAAAAGCGAATTACAAGCGAAGTTGAGTTTATAATGAAGTAATTTACTGAACAATATCTCGTGAGGCGACATTAATCAAGCAGGCAGTCCATTAGTGGCCGCACAAAAGAGTTGAGACAATCAATATAATCGCGCTACCGCAAAACGCTTGTGCCCACTTCTTTTTCGTATGACCATGATTTTGATACCGTAAACTATTAAAATATTTTTTTTTACCAGTAAGGTGTCGCTGCTGAGTTAAGACCTCTTTTTCCATATAGGTGAAGATTCAGAGCCCATAACTCCACAAACTTTTCTACTACGGGTCGGCAGATAATTTATCTAAAAAGGATCTAACAACAAAACCAAAACCAGGATCTACACATTAACGTGCACTCCGAGGCACAAGGGCAGTCAATCAATCAATCAGCAATATTAATAAAAAATAATGCTGAAAAATGCATGCATTATATACCTATTAATTAAATTATTATGTATAATGTAGTAAGATGGTAACCCTACAAAAACGTCATCTTCAAGGCAGCATGATAGATGAAACATATTTTGTGCTTCTGAGACGGTGTTGGGCGCGGTATCAATTCTGAAGTTAAATTTAATGTTGCCAAACTAGCTCTCTACTCACTGAACGTTATATGACACGCTTATTTACTATATTATATTTAGTACAAAATGCGATATTTTTTTCAATACTTATACAATAAAAGACGACCATTCTGGTAAAGTGGTGCATTTAGTCGGCTAACCAACGGTCGAGGGTTCAATTGCCGCTTTAAGCAGATATTTTGTCATAATTACAAATAACATTGAAACACACACACACACACATCAGCCTATCGCAGTCCACTGCTGGACATAGGCCTTCACAAGTTGGCGCCAAAAATGGCGTGAACTCATGTGTTTTGCCCATAGTCACCACGCTGGGCAGGCGGGTTTATGACCGCAGGGCTGGCTTTGTCGCATCGAAGACGCCGCTGCCCGTCTTCAGCCTGTGTATTTGAAAGCAATAGTTATCCCGCCATCGGTCGGCTTTTTAAGTTCCAAGGTGGTAATGGAACTTTATTAACCCTTAGTCGCCTCTTACGACAACCACGAGTAGAGAGGGGGTAGCTATATGTAAAGTAAGTGTATGGGTCAGCTCCGACGCACGACTTGAGTTTACTCCTTCAGATTGACTGTCTATATAGGCACAAAAAAGGCTAATAAAAAGATTAATACCATATCAAATGGTAAATAAACGAATCAAATAACGCCAACTATCCATCTAAGATGGCGTTATTAGAAAACGTCGTTACGCCATCAATTGAAACTCTATTGGTTACGATAGATGGCGTTACGACAAACGTAACGAGGTCATTCGTTCAGTAGATTTTACTCCTTATATTTTTTTCATGCCGTGAGTTATCTCCAATAAACTCCAAAAACTATTTTCTTCTTTTTGTAAATATTGTGTTATATTTTGATATAATTAAAATTAAAACTTATAAACAGATACATCTTAAAATACATAACACAAACATATCACATCGTTGCATTTTATATTCACGCCACCTATTTGGTATCAATATTATGTACTCGTAATGCCTCGCTCGAACGATTGGAAAGGTTTTAAATGCGGCAGTAAAAAGTTTACGATCGCAGCACCTGAGCTTACACGTTGATACTATCTCGAGATAACATTGAAATTGTCAACTTTGTAGTGTGTTGTTATATTGTGTATTGAATTTTTCAACTAGCACGTATGTATAATATTTGACTGGTAATTGTAGACCAATTATTATTATTTTTTTTCTATTAATTTCTATATAAAATGTTAAAATTGTGTTTTATATAAAATAAATTTATAATAAAAAACGAGTGTGTCGTAGACTACACGATCGAAGTAAAACTTCTATAGCAATAGGCCTGTATATTAGATATTCGAAACGTAACTGGCTTTGAAAGTTGTTTTTTTTTTTCACAATTATGAAATGTAAACTGTAGCATTGTACAAAGATTAGTGGTTTTCTTTTGCTACTTATAATTGTAAATTTATAACTTTAAATATAACCTAATAGCTTTGTACAGTGGCGACAGTGGGGCACTAGTCGCAAAGCTCCGGCAGGTGGTGGCAAAACGAAAAATTGCTGGACATATTATATGGTTTTCGAATAGGGGTGGGCGCTAAAAAGGTATTGTGCCCCGAACGCCAGTAAAGCTCGGTACGTCACTGCCTTTGTATGTCTTGTTTTTGATTTGACTCTGTTATCAAGAGACAATATAATATGTTTAAGTATTATCTCTCTACTAATGTATAGGAATATTCTAGGAAAATGAATTTAAATTCAAAGTATTTGTATAAAGTTTTAATAAAAGATTTAAATAAAAGATTGTTTAATTAATTATATTTAATAAAAAATTACATAGGAATGTTTTTGTTTAAATTATAATGTGTTATTGTATATAATTTTCAATGTGCAATTTATATAAAACTTTTTTTTATAAAGTGCATATAACCCAAAAATACTATGCATCCTTATTTTGTAAACATTTATATTATTTTATATTTGTTTCTAAACAAATATAAAAATATAAATATAATTTTAATTCGTCTCTCAGACATGATATTTTTAATGATATTTTATTCAGAAGTCAATGGAAGACGATATACAGAAAAATATCAAATCTTACACAAGAAGTACAGCGTATTATTTATATAATAAACTTGTTTATGTTTACATATGTCAAAATATATATTTAAACTTCTATATTTAAAAATTATGACACAATTACGTTGTACATATTTTTTCTACAAGGCGACTTATGTATCTTTATATTTAAGGTGACAAACAAGCGTACGGCTCACCTGATGGTAAGAGATTACCGTAGCTTATAGACGTCTGCAACACAAGAAGCATCGCAAGCGCGTTGCCGACCCTACACCCTCGATTCCTTAATTTTCAAATATGTTCAATAAATTTTAGTTTATTTTGAAAACTAATCTAGTCCGCTTTTCCATATCTTGACTTTGACATTTCAATGTAAGCTAATCTATAATATAAAAATGAGTCGCTAAATGTGTTGCTAAGCGCAAAACTCGAGAACGGGTGGACCGATTTCGCTAATTCTTTTTTTAAAATATTCCTTGAAGTACGAGGATGGTTCTTACGGGGAGAAAAATTCTAAAAAAAAATTAAATTTCCTGAAAAAGTCTAAAAACAACACTTTTCTATACTCCCATACAAAAGATTTGTGATAATACTTAAAAGTCAATTTG
Source organism: Melitaea cinxia (assembly GCF_905220565.1). Taxonomy (NCBI): domain Eukaryota; kingdom Metazoa; phylum Arthropoda; class Insecta; order Lepidoptera; family Nymphalidae; genus Melitaea; species Melitaea cinxia. Next base: position 16,900,068 of record NC_059401.1, read on the forward strand.
AACTTTAATACCATACGATAAAGTTTGTGTTAGGCGATACGAAGTTCGACAATTTTTCTTTATCAATTCACATAATATTTGTGATTAATTAAATCGGTTTTCAAATCAGTAGCAAATAAATATTATCAATAAAGTTAGAAGGTGATATGAACAATTTCTTAAATAATTATTTATAAATCTTCTCTTTATTATTTATAACTTACACTGAACTTAGACTTTATAGTTTGGCATTAATTAAATTTATCCCATTACTCATTATTAAACCAGAACTTGTCGTGTTGTCCACTTTATAGTACCTACTAATTTTAGTATATTTAGAAAATTTATTTCAGTAAATCTATTTATTAGTATTAATTCGACCGCGACACCGACGGTTTGCGGGTTCGATTATATCTATCTTCGCGGATGGATATTTCTATAAGTACAAATATTCCTTTCCACTTTGGATGTCTATCCTTGTGTGTCACATCACCGTGCCACGGGGAGTACGTTAAGCCGTCAGTCCCGGTTGTTGTCATGCACACCTGATAGCGAGTATAATAGCGCAGTAGAACAGCGTGGTGGATTAAGCTCCAATCCTCCGACGTGGAGAAAAAAGCCTATGCCCAGCAGTGATATGTTAATTCTATTACAATGTACTAAATACAATTTTTCTCTCGCTATCAGTAAAGTGTAGTACTGCAGCGATTGCGTTCAACATATGCTTTCTTCCCGCATAGTCGCTCGACATGAGATATGCCATAACTACGTTCTTTAAGTATTCCAAATTAGCGCCCTCTCTTGACTGGCTTCTTCTTAACCTAAAATATAAAATTATCATCTCAATTTTAACAAATTTTAGTTGATATTAAATTGAACTAGCGTAGTGTACCGTGACCCTGCTTTCTGCTCCTTCTCTGTTGGTTTGATATCCCTATTTATATATGTATTATTTGTATTATTTATCGAAAATTAAATATATATCTATATGTCGGCTGTTGCTTCTTATCTTAGGAACAGCTGACTGTGTGTGATCGTTTAAAAAATAAGAAAAAAAAGAGTTTGTTTCAGACCACACGACTGAAGTAAAACTACTTTAACTTCATCTAACTTATATCTCCCTCTCAACTTCCGTTCGCCTCGCCCGATCACACTTTTCGTAACGCTCTCGTCACGCATTCACCAGCTTACTTCTCAAGTCAAGCGTGCATAAAGAAGTTTTAATTTAAAATAAAAAATATATCCAAGTTGTTCAAATGGTGAGATCTGTAGATGTAAGATGTTCCGCGTGAAAAAAAAAAAACAATTTCGCAGACCATTTTTTATTAGTAACTGACAAATACAACTAAAGAACTGCATATTGGAAAGCGAATTGGAAAGAATTATTTTCCACGTAGATTTTTTTTTTTTTTTACACACGGTCATCTGTCCCTAAAGTAAGCAACTTAATGCTTGCGTTATAGCTAACAGCCGACTAGTATAGCTACATATATTTTTTTGAATTGTTTGTTTGAATGTTACTTATTGTAATTTAAAGGTGTGTTTAAGTGCTCGCGAAAGGTATTATGCAGAATGAGTCGATCAAAGTAGTTCGTCTATTTTGACAATGTCAAATTTTAATCTACGTCCAGAGAACCCCTCATTTGAAAGAACGCAGTAAGGAGTTGAACACCTTATATATAGAGGGATACAAGTGGAAAACATTAATAAAACTATACATATTACGAATAGTTCCAATTCGAAGCTAAAACCAAAAATTAGTTTGAACAATTTTAGTAAAAAAAAAATAAAGTCATTCAAACGGAAACAATGGTTTAAATATAACATCGGTTTTAGTTTTGTAAAACCTGTCTTTTGTTTAAGCTACTGGTTCTATTTAATTGATTTTATTATTACTGAAACTTTGAAGTCCTTAGAAAGGTATTGTTTTGATTCTAAATTTAAAAATGAAAAATTGAAATTCGTTACCATGTATTATTTATCTTACCTGTCAATTTCTTCTTTAAGTGTTCGTAAAACTTCCTTGAACCTCTCTTTCTCTATTGTTGCATCACGTTGACAATCTCTGTGAATAAGAAAAACAAAATAATTTTAATACAGACCACAAAGTAATTCCACTGTCCGCTACTAGATGGCGTTGTATACCAAAAATATTACATTTTTTATTGGATACACGACTGTTTATGTTTAGTAAAAATAGTTTGAAATATAGATTGAGGGAAAAGCTAGTAAAAACCTCATTTATTTACGGATTTAAGAGCTATAGCTGACAGCATGAAACATCCTGCTAAAAATCTGCAGCAGCCCGACAGGGGAAGTACCTCGATCTTACAGAAGATCACAGCTAAATAATACTGCTTTCAAAGTAGCACTAATACAACAAGAAATGCAACAAGGAATTATTTTTTTTAAATATATATGTTGTGTTTATTTGATGATTAAATAAAAAATCAATCTATAAATACCTGTACTGTCCCTCTAGAACATGCTTCTCACGTCTCAGTTGAGTGATATCAAGATCTTTCCTCGCTAATTCGTGGGCATAATGTAGCAAGTGAGGCGGAGCCGTACCATCCTGAGACAAAGGCATATTTAAAACTACTTATAGCCAAACAATACATAATACAGCCTTGTGACTGATGTAGACAGACATGATCCGAACAAACGGTTTAGTTGGACAAGGTTTGAACAAAATGAGTTTAAAAGTATGGTGTCGTGTGCATTTAATTTAAAATTTTATCATTCAAATATATAAATTTATTATTTTAATAATAAGATAATATGTATTTATCACGGAATAGTGGTTAATGCGTAACTCTCTTTTCGAAAGGAATTCTGATCGCCAACCTAAAAGTCACACAATTGCTAAAGACAATTTGTACCAAGGGTATATATTTATATTAAAGTTTTTTTTGTCTAGACAGTCTTAGAACTCGAGTTGAAGTGCCACTATAATATATATAAAAGTGTGTATGTCAGCTCCGTCGCTCGACTGCAGTTCACTCCTTCAGATCGACTGTCTAAATAGGCACAAAAAAGGCTTAACTAGTCTAAGGAAAAGATTAGACCATATCAAATGGTAAATAAACGAATCAAATAACGCCATCTATCTGTCTAAGATGGCGTTATTAGAAAACGTCATTACGCCATCAATTGGAACCTTATTGGTTACGATAGATGGCGTTACGAGAAACGTAACGAGGTCATTCGTTCAGTAGATTTTACTCCTTATATTTTTTTCATGCCGGGGGTCTTATATGAAAATCAATTCTTAAGGCGTAAATTCTAATAGTATAAAAAAACGAGTATGCTTTCGACCACACCACTGAAGATAATCTTCTGCACAATAGGCATGTACTTTGTCTTAGATATACGAAACATATATAGCTATGAGAGAGAAAGGAAATGTGTGCCCGCACCTCCCTTTCTTGCTTCGCCTCTCCCGATCACACTTTTCGTAACGCTCTCGTCACGCATTACAGCCAAACCAGCTTACTTAAATAATATTTACATCAAAAATATAAATTCTTAAATAAAACAAAGCTTACATTTAAGACCATATGTCCATCTTTGAAGTTACCATCTTCAGTGCTGACTTTTCTAGAACGATCGTTCCTAGACCTTATGTAGTTGTCTGTTTCTTCGAGCAACGTTTCGTATCTATCTCTTTGCGTTTGTACTTGCTTTTCTAAACTTTGTATTCTCGTTTTGAGATCTGAAACCACTTCTTTGTGGTATTCCTTCTCGGATTTTAGTTTCTGAAAATTATGGAAAAAATGAAATTTTTGTGATTTGTGCTTTTGTGGCTAGGAAAAAAATGTCAATTTACAAAACAATATTTAAAAGAGAACCAATTGAAAGTTTATCCGAAAAATGAGAAATATAATATAAAAAATGTTTTGAATTACTTTTTAACCACTTTCAAAAAAGGAGCTTCCTCCTTTTTTGAAAGTGATTAAAAAGTCAATTCGATTGTATATCTACAAGTACTTTTCTAGCTATATCTAGTAATGCATATTTACTTGACCAATTTTTCTTCGACCTACGTTGTATTATACCGCATATAATCTTTCACTCGGTACACCGATTTTGATAATTCTTGTTTTAATCGAAAGCTGATGCTTGTCTTGTAATCTGATTTAAATTTGTTTGAGATCTGATCACAAATTTTTGAGTAATATTTGATAATGCGTATTTACAACTACTATTTTTTGCGTCTACTTACGTTGTATTACTTGTCGATGTAATGCAAGCAGGTTGAAGACTCGAAAAAAGTTTAAGCATTCTTCAGATAGTTTTAGACATATTTAATTTATTATTATCTTATATTACTTTTGTATTATATTCATCACTCATCATTACTTCAGCCTATCGCAGTCCACTGCTGGACATAGGCCTGGTCTTGCCCATAGTCACCACGCTGGGCAGGCGGGTTGGTGACCGCAGGGCTGGCTTTGTCGCACCGAAGACGCTGCTGCCCGTCTTCGGCCTGTGTATTTCAAAACCAGTAGTTGGATGGTTATCCCGCCATCGGTCGGCCCTTCAAGCCGCAAGGGGGTAGTGGAACCGTGTTATCTCTTAGTCGCCTCTTACGACACCCACGGGAAGAGAATGGTGGCTATATTCTTTACTGCCGTAACCACGCAGCAGATTATATTATATTGTTTTCGCAAAACACAAAAAAAAATTAACTAAAAAAAATTGGTTGTCTGTAAAGTTGGTTTACGGACGATAGTTTAACGTGACAACGTCATAACAAAACATCTCCTAGGACGTGTAGGCCAATCGAGTGGAAGAGAGATAGATGCGGCGCAAGTCATCGAGTCATCCTTTTTTGTGCACGCAGCCGACCTCCATCGATTTATTAGACGTTGTCACGCCAAAAGGACCACATTCATGAAATCACCGTTACATTGCCAGTGATACAGTATATGAAGTAATGTCACCTCTTCATGAAGCCGCAGAGAATCAAACTTGTCTTGTTTCTCGTCTTCCAACAGTAACATATAAGTTTCCACTTTTTCTTTTAATACTGCTATCTCGCTTTTTAGATCTTCTATCTCGCTTTCGACTTCTTGTCCACTCTCTCTAACCTGATAACAACAAAAAAAAAATATTATCTATGGTTAAAAAAAAGTTTTGATTCGCAGTTTTATAGTTCTCACAGTTGGTATAATTGTAGTGTTGCCATATAAAAGATTTTTTTTTTTTAATTGACGTAAATCAAAAATTAAATAATTTTTCTAATATTTTTATTTGGTGCTTTTTGAGGAACGCCAAAAGATTATGCCGTGGACACTAATAACGTATTTATTTTGTTTAAAAAGTTAAACTTTTTCTTTTGCACCCTATTATTGGTTATCGGGTTTTGGGTCTCTTTCTTTTAATCACGATGTTGATTTCCCACTAAAAAATGTTTTTAGGTTTCCGTACCCAAAGGGTAAAAACGACTTCGCTGTCTTGCCGTCCGTCTGTCTGTCTGTCACCAGACTGTATCTCAAGAACCGCGATAGCTAGACGGATGCAATATTCAAAAATTATGTATTTATGTTGCCGCTATAACAACAAATAATACAAACAAAATAATATATATATTTAAGGGGCTCCAATACAAAAAACGCAATTTTTTCCCATTTTTGCTCGATATTAATAAATGGTAACAGGTAGGCACTTGAAATATTCACAAAATACTTAATTGTATATTTCATCATCATCATTAGCCATAGTCCGTCTATTGCAGACGATTTAGACAGTGTCAGACAAACACTGTGTCACCTAGGACACTCTTCAGGAAAACGCAGAGTTGAATTGTATATTTAGTTTAGTAATAGTAAAATTAAAATAAAAAATTATTCAGACAAACAAAAATTGTCTAAATATTTTACCTAGTCAATGGTACGGAACCCTTCGGACGCGACTCCGACTCGCACTTGGCCGGTTTTAATTAATATTTTTTTGCTGTCGTTATTATGACCTAATATCTGACAAACTTTTAGACAGAAAAAAAACTATTACAACGACATATATAACAACTCACCTTAGCATTATGCAACTTGTAATTATCGAATTCGTTTTTCAGTTCATCATATTCCTGCCTACATTTACTGTGAAAATTCTCATAACCGTCAAGTTTGAAGATAGCCGACAAATCAATGGGATTGCCAAGTTTGTCGTTTTCCGCGATTAACTCCTTTTTGAGTATGTGTATTTTGTCTATTATTGTTTGCAGATACTCGCTATCTGCTAATTTTTCGTTATCCGTTTCGCTTATCTGATTCTCCTCTGAAATTTATGTTTATTTTTAGTATACCATTTTTTTCGACGATTGTTAGATTGGTGGACGTTTACAGATTATGTTTTATTTAATGGCGTTAATTTACCACACTGAATAAATCCCTGAATATATGTCCACACGACCTTTTTAGCCAATTGGAAAACCTTTTTTTTTATTATTTTATTTATTCTTAATGTACACCAAAATACAGACCCATATAAAGAAAGATACAATACAAGATATACAAAGGCGATCTTATCGCTAAATAGCCATTTATTCCGGATAACCTTTGGGTACTGGACACGATACAGTAGCAGCGGTTAGAAGTGTGCACAAATTCAGGAGGAAAATTAATAATAACTAACGTAACTAACTAAAAATACGAGGCATTATCAGACATACGTAGACATAAACTACGATATGATAGACTTACATCAATATAAAAAACTTATATAGAAATAAGCAAATATTTTTTTTTTATATATAAAACACATATACATACACACATATATACATATGAAATAAACTACAAATCACGACAGTTATGACTTAATGAGCGACGTATTTGCGTTGGAGCTCGTCTTATTGAAAGCGGAAGAGAATACCACAGACAGATAGCATTAACAGTAAAGGAATTGGAGTAGAAGGAAGTAGAATGGGGAGGAATTTTCAGAAGCAATTTGAATTCAGATCTAAGGGAACATTCATGGGAATTGCAAAGAAACGTAAACCGTTCTTTAAGGTAATGAGGATTAAAAAGAACACAGTAGAGTAGAGTAAGTACGTGGGTATTCCTGCGAAGGCGAATTGTGTGCCACTTGCCGTGCCTAACTGAGGTAGGGCACAGCAGGAATTTCCTGCTCAAAATATGGAGCAGCCTGACTGGGGTAGTACCTCGACCTTACAGAAGATCACAGCTAAATAATACTGTTTTCAAGCAGTATTGTGTTCCTGTTGGTGAGTAAGGTGACCAGAGCTCCTGGGGGGATTGGGGATTGGGTCGGCAACGCGCTTGCGATGCTTCTGGTGTTGCAGGCGTCTATAAGCTGTGGTAATTGCTTACCATCAGGTGAGCCGTACCCTTGTTTGCCGACTTGGTGACATTAAAAAAAAAACTTGAGTATTTGAGAACCATATAATATGTCCAGCAATTTTTTATTTTACAATATCATTTAACGCCCCTTTGTGAGTAGCGCCGGGCATGAGCTCCCCCCCCCCGTGCCTCCCTCCGTTAGGCCACTGCTCCTGTGTATATATCCAGGATACATAAGCAAAAACGCCGAGAATATGTGCAGGGGTCAAATTCGCAAACGCCAGCGCAACAGCTATAAACCAGTACTGTGAATGATATTATCTCTTTACAACATATTATTATTAAAATGTAGAACTAGATTTTTCATCTACATCTTTCACCTACATCATCTTTACCCGCACAACAAAACGATAAAAACAAAACATGTTACTCAAACAAATACCAAGTAAATAAAAATTTGAATATTTATAAACACACACACAGTCCCAATGACCAACATAACTTTGACAATCTTTGTCTGATCCATAATTTCGAGCAAACAAAGGCAGAATACGAGCCTACAGCTACGTACACTTACATACTACTAAAACAGATAAATCTTACCAACTCCATTACTGGCTATTTTGTCCAACAGTCTTCCGTTTAAAGAATCTCTCAGTTGCTGGATGAGCTGCTGGTCACGTCGCCGTAGCAAGTCGTACTCGCCTATAGTCTGCGATAACTCTGCCAGCTTCCCTTCCAGTAGCGCAACTCTTTCCTCTTGTCGCGCGCAGATTTTCCGGGCCGATTCCTCTGCCCTCTTCGCTTTTATTTGTTCCTTTAAAAATAAGAATTTTGATGTCTTATTTTCTAATTTTCCAACGTATTGATAAAAGAAACAAAATTTCCATTTTCATTGAGGCAGGGTCACAGTAGGATGTACCCTGCTCAAAAATTTGGAGCAGCCCGACTGGGGAAGTACCTCGACCTAACAGAAGATCACAGCTAAATAAAACGGTTGGGTCGGCAATCCGCTTATGATGTTTCTGGTGTCACCGGCGTCTATAGGCTACGGCAACCACTTACCATCAGTTGGGCCCTAAGCTTGTTTGCTGACCTAGTCGTGTATCGTTTGGGCGTCCGTGCGACGTGTTTCACGTGTACAGTGTACAACGCAGTACCTCCCGTATGGCGATGGAGTGCGACTGCTCCAGTAGCGCCAACTTCTGTTGCAGGCGTACGAGCAGCGCGGGTGTCTCCACAGTACGTGCCTCGGCTCGCTGTAGTCGTCGCTGTGACGCCTCCAATGAACTGTTGAGGTCGCGGACTCGCTTCTCCAGTTCTGCTTGGGAGGCTGGAAGTGATATTCAGTTCTCTACACAGGTGTCCCAGAAGTCGACGTCAAGGTAAAGGCTAAGTCATAATAGTTGTCAGTAAAATATAAAAAAAATCTAGGTCTTATATTTTAAAAATTATAGACGTTCAAAAAAAAGTAGAGAAAATCTACAGTCTGTGACGGTTTCTTCATCCCTGCTGCTACAGATATGTACTTTTTTGGAATTTGTTTTTTGTCTAATGTAACCCTGAATACTTTTTCTTTAAAGTCTGAACTGAAATTTAAAGTCAATTTCTCTAGCTCGGAAGTAAAATTTCACCATTTACCCAACCAAAAATTCAACCCAAAACCAAAAATTCCCGTTCACCAGTTTAGAACCCACTGGGTTTCTTTTACTGGGGAGCAGTGAAGGTTGACAGCCACTGCCTCCAGACATTTATGCCTACCTTGTGATTCTGAATTGTGTTCAACTTTGTCCTCCAACTTCTCTTTAGTCTTTCTTTCATTGTTTAATTTCATGTGTAATTCTCTGCAAAAGAAACAAAATAAATGTGTCATATTGATGAAAGTTATTTCATCCCCACCTCTTGTCCAGCTGTTGTGACATAGTATTTATTAGACTTAGCTTGACATACGGGGGTGAATGGGTCCAAAATGGCAAATTTCAAGTGACATATTTTAGGCATGACTCCATAATATAGAAAAAAATTATCTAACTATAGAAAATAATCGACGACCGCTCTGGTGTATCGGTGCGTGTGCCGTGTTGGCGGCGCCTTAACACCATCAATCGGGGGTTCGATTCCCACTCAGAGTGGATATTTGCGTGTATACATATAATTATTTCCGGTCTGGTTGTTAGTACTTGTGGGTCTCCCCACCGTGCCTCGGTGAGCATGTTGAGTTGTCGGTCCCGGTTGTTATCATGTTCACCTGATAGAGATCGTTACTCATAGTAGGGAATATATCAGCCAGCCCGGAGTAGAGCAAGTGGTGGATTAAACTCTGATCCTTTTGAAAGAGGCCTATGTACAGCAGTTCGCGGTTACCTGTGGGGTGAAACAGGGATGCGTCTTAGCACCCACACTATTCGCGCTGTACTTTGCAGCTGTAGTACAGGAGGTCATACAATTAGCCTCTGAAGGGGTCCGCATCCGTTTCCGTACGGACGGCGGTATATTTAATCTGACTCGACTGAAGGCCCGCACCTAAGTGTCGCATTCTCTGATCACCGAAATGATGTACGCCGATGACCTATGCTTTGTTGCAGAGTCCCCAGACGGCCTGCAGCTGCTGATGTCCGTTTTCGACGAGTCGTGCCGAAAATTCGGCTTAAAAATCAGTGTCAAAAAGACGGAAATAATGTCTTTAGACATACAAGGTCACGAGACACTGGTTATAAAACTCGGTGGGGAGGAGCTGAAGTAGGTCGACAAGTTTCGTTATCTGGGGAGCACAATTTCATCTAAATGTGACCTAGATGCGGAAATCAACAGCAGAATCGACGCTGCTGTTGCATCGTTCGGCAAGTTGGATGCGAAAGTCTTCAGCTCCCATGATCTGAGGCTGGCGACTAAGGTCTCCGTCTACATGGCTGTTGTGCTGCCCAATATCCTTTACTCTGCCGAAACATGGACCGTGTACCGCCGTCATATACAAACGCTCGACCGATTCCACCTCAATTGTCTGCGTAAAATACTCAATATTCGATGGTCTGATCGTGTAAGGAACACCAAAGTGCTGCGAAGAGCCAATGTGGATGGCATTGAGGCTTATCTTATGCGGCGTCAGCTTCGGTGGTGCGGACACGTGTCGCGTATGGCGGAGCAAAGAGTCGCTAAGCGCATCTTCTACTCGGAACTTGAGGAAGGCAAGCGTAAGCATGGCGGTCAACTCCTCAGGTACAAAGATGTGCTCAAGCGACATATGAAAAATTGCAGCATCGACCCGCTGCAATGGGAGCAGCAGGCAGCCGGACGGCCAGAGTGGAGGGCGCTAGTTAAAGCTAGCGTCCAGAACTTTGAGGATAGGCGGCTCTATGAGCTGGACGCCAAGCGAGATGAACTAAAGGTCCGACCACCAGCGACCTTTAGCTATAATTATGTTAACGGTGTGCTAGCGTGCCCGCAGTGTGCGAGGACTTTTACAGAAAAAATTGGCTACATAAGCCACGCGCGAGCACACCAAAGACAAAAACGGAGTTGAACGCAGTCGCCGTGGCCGTAATCGGCTGGGAGGAGTATATATATGTCCAGCAGTGGGATATAACAGGCTCAAGCAAGACAATCGACAACTAATATCATATATATCTTCCAATACTTATAATGTTTCTATCTATCTTATCTAATCTAATCTATATTATCAATCACTTACTTTAACATAGCAGAATGATCAGCCCTTTCTTTCTCTCGTTCCTGAATCTCGTATGCAATCTTAGCTTTAAGATTACCTACTTCAGCCAAATGTTGCTGTACCAATGTTTTTGTTTCTTCCCTCATCGATGCTATCATGTTCTCATACTGAAATAGATATAAAAAAATAAATAAGAGCATAGCATAGCATATTTTGTTTTCGTTGACATGAAATGTTAAAGCATTTATTATATTTTTCTTATACATAAAGCAATAGAAAATAAGCCAAGGTTATTCCTTTCTTTTTTCTTTGTTTGAAAAAGGGTCAGGAAAGACAGGGAAGGAAAGAGTGATAAACAATACTATAAAGCTGACAATCTAATAGATCTGATTAACATTTATTTTTTTTATTCTAGGTTATAGACAATAAACACACTCCTGGAGAGCAATAGTGTGTCAAACAACCTAAAACTATTGAATTTTAACAAGAGTGTAACGACAAAGGTTGTATAATAAATTTTTTACCTTATCCCTGGTAACTTTTTTATCAGCCTGAAAAGCTTCTTCCATTCGTGCCTTCTCTGCAGTGAGTGTGGATAATGACAGTGTGAGAGCTGCAATGGAATCCTTTGAAGCTGTAAAGTAATAAACATTTTTATTTATTTAAATTTGAACAATAGCATTCCTGTATATGTGGTATGAGAGTGGTGTTACAGTTAGGAGCACGATAGAACTAAGCAGCTTTTTCATTGTTTCACATACTTATTGAAGCAAAATTCTTTATGCACGCTTGACTTGGGGAGTAAGCTGGTGAATGCATGACGAGAGCGTTACGAAAAGTGTGATCGGGCGAGGCGAACGGACGACATATGTACATATAGATGGAGCTGCTCTACTTCAGCTGTGTGGTTTAAAGCACACTCGTTTTTTTTTTAACATTAATTGTCTACATTATTATGAAAAATTTTTACTGCATTTTTGACTCTGTCTTCAGTAGTAATATATTATTGCTAATTAAAGTTTCAGTTTCAACGAAAACATACCATCCTCATTACTTTCAGTCCGGTTTAAAGCCTTCAAACTTATTTCCAAGGCCTCTTTTTCTTTCGCAAGACCTTTATATGCAGCTACAACATCTGCAAATGGAATAACATTACAATGTCAAAAAAACTTTCAAAAATCAAATTCACCATATGGTTTAATAATAGCCTATATATCAAGAAAATTAAATATAAATGAAGTATAAATACCTCTTAGTCGTCCTTCGTAACGCTTAATTTGATCCGCTTGTTTAGTTATTGTCGAAATAAGTTCTTGTTTTGATAAAGATTCCATTATATCGAGTGTCCAAACGTAACGCAGGTTTTACCGTTAATTTACGACTGTTAAATATAAAAATAGGCGATCAGAGCACGCATAATATTATTAAATTTAAGCCCACTTTTGATATAAATTTCACGAGTTTTATGGTAATAATTATGAACGATTCGACATGATTTTATCAGAATTCACAACAAATACAAGGTACTCATAGAATTTTAATGTCATGTGTCATAATACTACTGACGTTGTCTTCTTGACAGCTATTGTGAAACTAAAGTTTCTGTTACGATTACAATCGATTTTTTATGACGATCGGATCAAAAATAATGTTAATAATAATCATGATATACCTTTTTAAAATCCTTGTATTGTGCCTTTCAATTTGATACCCATATTGTAATATTCGAGAAAAATTTTTTTTTACATTAACAACAGTGGCTTCGCGCAGCCGCCATGTTTGATTTTTTTCTAATGTCACCTATCTAAGAACACTTGGACAGCTAAGACGAACCTAACGATACCTCAATTATGTAAATCCGTTCAGTGGTTCTGGAAATATGAGGTAGTAAAGAATATTACATACATACATACATACATACAAGATACGCGTGAAAAACATAACCCTTCCTTGGCAGTCGGGTAAAAACGGAAACTTAATATTTAATAACTGAGGTATTGCATCGCAACTGCAGTAAGGCACAGCAACTGAAGTAGAGCACAGCAACTTAGATAGGGAACAGCAACTGAGATGGGGCACAGCGACTGAGATAGGGCACAAAAAGATATATTCTGCTCAAAATCTGGAGCAGCCCGACTGGGGAAGTATCTCGATCTTACAGATCATAGCTAAATAGCCTGTAAGGCTAGTAACAGAAGCGGGGGATCCACAGGCGCATAACCTGAGAAAGAGATCCAACGCTGCCTCCAGGTCTTACAGGAAGCAAATCGCCAAGGCAAAGTCCAAACATTTTAGCAGAATTGGCGAGAGACTATTGGGCTTTCCAAATGGAATCCTGGTCCAATGGAATCAACGGAATTTCGGTCTCTTGCCAAAACTGTCGAAGGTAACTTCTTTTAGTCTTCACTTTGATCATTGTGCGAACCTGAAGGCACTCTGGCACATTCTGTAAAAGAGAAAGCGAAAATTCTTTGCACTCTTTTTGCGTCGAGTTCAACTTTTGATGATGATGGGAAAGCTTCATCGTGCATTCCACGCTGCGAGCACGCGATGCCTAATGTGCGCTTTGAACAAAGCGCCGTTCATCATGTTCTGCGCTCCCTCGACGTCAAGAAGTTTAGTGGTCCTGATGGTATCCACACCACTTGGATGCGTGGTTTGCAACCAATGTGCAAGCTTCATGTGCATTCTTTCCACGTACATGCATACGGTGGAATGACATTCCTCAATGAGGCCTTCCTAAGAGAGGCCATGGACGACGGTAGCCGTTGAAACGTCAGATGGCTTCGTCTGCTATTTGCCCCCATTGTTATGAAAAAAAATTAACTAATTCTTCATAATGATTAACTGAACCCCGAAATAAACGATGCAGGATGCTATCAACTTTTGGGCGCACGCTTAAAACGAAAAAAGGGGATTGCTTTCTTGACTTTTGTCATTCCTGAAGTGAAAACTCTATAGGCAAGTATGATAGTTTTTTTAAATATTTTTTCACAGGAAGCACGAGATTGAGTGACTTCGTGGATAACACTTTACTAATTTTTGCTTGCACACGTTAGGGGCCCCTGTAGATAGGGGGACCCGTATCATTGATATGGCTGATAGGGCGGTAGCTACACCCTTGGCTATGGTAATTGCTTACCATCAGGTGAGCCGTAGCCCGTACGTTTGTTTGCCAACCTAGTTGTATCATGTTTCCATAATGTGGTAATGATCATTTCAACTGTGAGACTACTAAATATTAATGTTTAAACTGTAGAAGAACACATGTCACATGGCCTTTGACAAGTCTTGTTCAGTGTTTGCAAAAGAAAAAGAAATATGGAGAATCATGAGCACAACATTACATACACTGATGAGTTTATTAAGGAATGCAGTGATATTGAAAATAAGTATCTTAAATATAATATAAAACCAACATATAGGGATATAGTCGTGACCGAACCAATAGCACATAAAGCAAGTTCATAAATGAATATTCTGGGCGCTACACAAAATACATATGGAAAAAAGCTCAAACAGATAAGAATGGAGCAAAAAATAAAACCTCTTCAAATATTTATGCGTATCGTATACGTATCAAATGCTGCTCGAGAACAACAATTGGATGAAGAAAATTTTATTCATCACTAGCTGCCCGGACAGACTTCGTTCTGTCAATAGTAAATTTTTTTTTGTATTAACACCTTCCGTGGGCCTTAAGGAACATGTTTACTATGGCGGATCGCGCGCTACATCGCCCGGTTTATATAGCTTGAGCAGGCGGTCGAGCGATGCGGGGCAGAGGGGATGGACTCGCCGTAGGCATCTCAATGCTCGCCAAGCATTAAAAATGTTTCGCTACTAATTACTTCTAACAACGATATCTCAAAAACTATTCATCTGATTGATTTAGTGTAAAGAGCAATTTTAATCTGCATTAAATGACTAAGCTAACTAACATATTCATTTGGATAAGGATTAATACCGAACTAAAGAAAATAGCTTTGAAAATAACGTAATGTTTTTAATTAAAAATGTTAACATAAAAGTGGTTATTGTAAGTCAACCGTAAGAGATAGAGATATGCTATCGCGGACTTTTTTGTAGCATTTTTATAGATTTTGAATTCTCTAGTACATTACTTAACTGTATCTTTGCTAGTTTACGCGGCGTTCGCGTGGAAAGTTCCCATTTGGCGAGATTTTTTGCGACCTCTTCAACATTTGTCGCCGTATTTCAGCTAATGTACATAAAAGCATAATAAATTATATACCTAAACCTTCCTCAAGAATTACTCTTTCTATTGTTGAAAACCGTATAAAAATCCGTTCAGTAGTTTTCGAGTTTATCGCGTTCAGACAGACAGGAGGACAGACAGGAGGACAGAAAGACGCGGCCGGGGGACTTATTTTTATAATAAGTATAGATAAAGAGAAAATAAAGGAATCGACTATTAATCAAATATTTAATAGAGTGAAAGATATTGTATTTAGTAAGAACAAATTCCATGAGAAAATAAAACGATTCGTGAATGTAGCAAATTAAGTATTTACAAAATTATAGTCGTCACAAAATAATAGGCCAATTGGGCATATTATATTATCGGGACGTAAATAGCGAAGTAACCATACAACTCGGTATTCGATGCTCACAATAACTCGATTTCAGTATGTATGAGTATTGATTATGTAATATCGATTGAATGATCGATTTGATTATGTAGTGTAAAGTCATAGGGCAACACGGAAGTGCATTTGATTAAAATTTTAAACTTTAATATTGTAGGTAAATTGAAATAATACAATGGTACAAAATTTCAATTTGTCTTTATTTTATATTTTAATATTGTTTTTATTGCTTACATGAACTTAAATCATGCCGCGCTTTGTAGATTTAGGGGTTGTGGAAATAGTATAATAAACTGATTTTAAAGTTATAAAATTTTAGTAGCACGCGGTCAGAAAACAGGGGTAGGTTCGGAATCAGGCGCGTTAGGCTGGCCGCATACGTACGGTTTCCTCATTAGGTTTCCTGATCCGGAATTCAGATTAGGTTTTCCGTGATCCTAGCGCAGACATTAGGTTTTTTTTTATTCGGAATTTTTGCCGCTAGTGGGTATAATAACGCTTTCGTGAAAGCACGTATCATGGACATGGACGACGAAGAATTAATTGGGATAGCACTTTTATTGGCGCTAAACAAGAAAAAAAGGAAACGTCGTTATTGGGTCCACCCATTAAATACTCAAAGAATAAAAGAGAGTCAATTTTATCTGAAAAGAGCAAAATTAAGAGCACTTGCTCCCACGCCAAATCATTTATATCTCTATTGTGGTAGTCTTCATGATGAATATCCCATAAGCACGGGTATTTTTCTACTGTCATGATCAAATTTTCGGACTCGCACATAATGAAAACAAACGTAAAACGAAAAAAAAACTAAAAATATAACACACGTTTGTCCACTCAAGACGAACGCGAGCCGATTCTGAATTTAAATTTCCGTCCGTTTGCTGTCATTCGAAGCAATATAAGCAAACGCTGCGTTCGGGATGACGTCATTCGGTTTTTTTTCCATTCGGACACCCGAACGCGCGACCATAGATTCGAACCGTACGTTAGGTTTTTTTTCCGTCCGAAAAATTTAAGAACGTTTGCGCCGAGTAGAATATTTCGTATGTAAGGTATGCATTCGTGTCTCCGAATCGGAATTTCGGATCAGGAAACCTAATGAGGAAACCGTACGTATGCGGCCAGCCTTAGGCACCTGATTTTCAGCCTTTATTTCCTTAGCTGGCCCACGCCGCGACAACATACCTTAGAAAGTAAAATGGAAGGACACTGGCCTGACTAATTCCCGGCGATGATGGTCTTCAGTTCCGTCTTCGTCCGATGACCGGCGGAGATCTCCACCGGTGTAAATGCCGGTAATCAGTCAGCCCGTTATTAATCGAGGGCAGTGACTCGATTTGTAGCAAAGTATAACTAAAGATATAAATCTAAAAATAAAATCCTGGAACGAAGAAAGTTCCGAGTCAGGAAAAGAACAATTCAGAAACCAGTGTCACAATTAGCAAAATAATAAATAATTACAATTTTCTCGTTAAGTTAAGAACACCAGCAATATGTAATTATAATAGATATCATGAGAACTCACCCCAGCGGGATTTAAGCCGAGTTAGGGTCGAGGTTAGGTCTCGAGGTTCGGCGGCAACGAAGTGCAAAGAAAAAGAAGCAAAGACACGCGAGCAAGGCGCTCCTTCCCGCGCTCGGGAATATTGACAAGCAAAAGTCTATGCGTTAAGCATAGTCTGTATTTTTATAAATTATTAAGTTTAAATTTAGATATTAAATTATTTTATAATTTAAGGAGTAGACAGGAATATTAAATTTAGAATTTCTAATTACAATTAAATTGATTCTATTAAAGAAAGATCAATAATTACCAAAAAACATCAGCGGCATCTATCAAGTCAGTTAGAGAAAAAACGCCGATATGAAACACAAATAGTCACGAAGTGTTGAAAGATTGCCGATAGATGGCGCTACAAGTAGAAGCATGATAAAAATAAAGTGAAAAAACTTAACCTTTACTACAAGATCTTATTTATTAGAGTAACGTTCCAGCACAACGTTACAATCATTATAATGAAACAAATTTTTCGAATTTTATCGCGGTTTATTAGCCAAATCAACATTTTATTTACGTTTTTGAGCGTCAAGCTCTTTTTTTCAGTAAAGCACGACACAACACAACATTTAATCACAATAATTAACATCGAATGAATTAGTTACAGCACTAGTGTTTAAAAAACAAAAGACTTTGAACGTAACTGTTTTTGAGACGTTTCGTAATAATTAGAAATTGCATGCATCTGAGGCTACTATAAAGAAAGCGCGAAAAGAATACTCCCAATATAATTATTCTATCATATTATTTAACACGCCAAAAAATGTACGTATGTTTTAAAAACACTGTGTTATTAATAATTATTTTATAGTTTCTTACAGTTTCGTACCATGTTACGTTCTAGGGTATTTGACAAATGTCCTCCAAACGTGGTCCAAACGGGCCTCTTATTTTGTGACGACTATAATTGGTGAAATAATAGAAAAAAGAGTCTTTCTAGTCTAAGAAAAAGATTAATGCCATATTAAATGGTAAATAAACGAATCAAATACGCTATCTATCGGAACCCTATAGCGTTAACAAAATTCTCTCATATTTTTTTCATAATTTTGAGGAGTAAAATCTACTGAACGAATGACCTCGGGGGCTTTATATGAAAATCGATTCTTAAGGAGGAATCTCCTAGAAACTCATTACACTCAGCCAAATAGTCACAAATAACTTCTTGATGGTATTATATTAAGTGACATATATGTATTATTTTAAATAAATAAATATTCTACGTGTTTTTTCATGTGTTTATTAAATCGTATGACCCAAAGAAAGACCCTAGAAACCGTCTTAAGTAGGTACTTATATTCAACTTGGCAATGACGATACAAAAACTTATATAAAATTTAAAATGAAAAAATCTCTCTTTTCAAATTTCGAAAACGAAATATCTATTTGTTAATTTAAAATGATAATTAGGATGATTCTTCGATTTCTAAAATATATTTAATTTCGTACCAGCGATATTCGTATTGTTTATCATCACTTATCATCATCACTTCAGCCTATCGCAGTCCACTGTTGGACATAGGCCTCCACAAGTTCACGCCAAAAAATGGCATGAACTCATGTGTGTCGCCCATAGTCACCACACTAGACAGGCGGGTTGGTGACCGCAGGGCTGGCTTTGTCGCACCGAAGACGCTGCTGCCCGTCTTAGGCCTGTGTATTTCAAAGCCAGCAGTTGGATGGTTATCTCGCTATCGGTCGGCATTATAAGTTTCAAGGTGGTAGTGGAACTGTGTTATCCCTTAGTCGCCTCATACGACACCCACGGGAAGGAGGGCGTGGCTATATGTAGCCACACCGCTTAGCGTATTGTGTATAGTTAATATTTAATAGAATGAATAGTGAATAAATTAATAAGAGGTTTAAATTGATAAAAAATACTTTCGAAATCGATTCATAAACGACGAAGAATGTTTGTCGATGTATGTTTATAATGTTTTATATCTATTTTTTGAGTGCAATAAAGTATAAATAAAATAAATAAATAAAATATATATGGTCGAATTGAGTAATCTCCTCCTTTTTTGAAGTCGGTTAAAAAAAAGCATTAACGTATTCAAAAAACAAAAACAAAATTATTTTAGTTAAAACAGCAATGAAGGACAAAACAGAAATATATTCTGATGCAAAATCTGACCCACTTTTTTGTATGGGGTCCAAGGGTGATTTAAATTTAAAACATCGGACAACCCTCTATCTATTGCAGCCTAGTAGAGTTCAATGAACTTGATTTAGGGTGACATGGCTACATTCACCCCTCGTAGTAATATCGTAGTAAAAGTGACTTACCGAACATATTCTGCTCCCTTTTTTCGTGTTCCAGCCTTTGTTTAATATCAAAATGCATTACGAGAATTATTTTTAGTAAGCGAGAATTCACTTGTAACAATATTTCTATCTCATTGATTTCAATTCAAATCTTTGAAAATTATAAAGAAATTAATTACTATTCGTACATTTTTTATATTATAGAATGATATGTTATAATTTAGTAGTTTATGAGGAAAAAAAATTCGGCGTAAAGACGTTTCGACTACGTTTTATCTGCCTCTAAAGTTATATGTTAAGTCTAATACTATTGATTATGGTTTAAAGAGGAATAAATGAAAGAATATTTTTATTACATTATTGCTAATGTCGATATTTAATGTCTATATCAATATTCCCTACTCAGATTACATTCGTTGACATTTCAAGATTAATGTATTGTAAGCCAAACATTTCAACACATTGTCGGCGATTTGTACTCTGTCTTACAATTCTATCTATGTCCTAGGCCAAACCTTACATTACAGTACCCAAACCTGCCCAAAAAAAAAAAACCAAAATTTATTAAATGTTAACGATAAATGTATATAAATAAACACTTAAAACTGAATATGTTAGTTATTAACTGATACTATACTATGTTTAGTAATAATACAAAAAAAAAAAAAAAAAATTATAAACAAAACAATAAATGGGTCAGGTGCGTTTTTACGCAAAACGATTGAATCCGCGTAAACGGTTTTCACCATTTCGGTCGGTGTGTAGGTGGCGGCAAAAATGATATTGGCGTGAACATTCTCATATAACACTGTGCTTCTCCATTCAATTGTAAGCATATTTTCAAGTCAGGGACAACACAACACGAACTATGCTAAACTTTTAAATTTATTCTCCAAAATATTTTGGGTGATAAGATGTTTATTAAATTTGAGCACAATTTAATTATCTGACTTAACATTTCGATGTTTTTAGTAATAAAATTATCGGTAACATTTAATTATTACTACTTATTATTTTTAAGACATGGAAGAACATCATTTAATAGATTTACTTTAAGATTCATAAACTGTTATTAAAATGGTGTTTTCTTGATAATAAATATTAGTACTTGCTTATTAAACGGTAGTCTTGAAAATCCTTAATCTTATTTCTTCTTATTATTAATATAACAATTTACAAAATGTTTTAATAATGATTGTATACGAGTGGTACGGGACAGACAGAAAAGTAACAGAAACAATATTAAATAAATTCATTATATTAAGGAAAAAAAAATTGTTACAGATGGAGGTGCTATACGCGTTCATTATCATTGAAAAATTTTATGACAAATTTATAGTGAAAGATTTACGAAAACAATTTTCCTTTACAACCCAAAATATTTTGAAAATTTCCTATTGTGAGGTACATATATTTACCTGTGACTAGTTTTTGTACACACCATTCGTAAATTTACGTGTGCTTCGTATCATACTTATGTAAAAACACCACACCAACGTAATTTTAAACCAAATACTAAGCTAAAGTTAAATTACAGAACACAGATTAATTTTTTAAATACTTAAGGTACCTAAACATTTAACATGTTGTTTAAACATTTAACGTTGCGCAAATTAAGTGACTAGCTCAATGACGTTAAGTACTTTAATAAATAATTATTTTATCTTAATGAAATATTCATACTTACCAATAATAAATTAACCTTAATACTCACATCAGATACGTTGACTGTCCATTTTGTTTTCGTACAATATTAAGTCAAACAATAATTTATCAATTTTTTTTATTATATTTAAATCGTGAGAACGTTCGACTAAATTAATTCAGATCTAAGATAGATCTGAGATCTTTAACAATCTGGCACAGCAACGTGAACGAAGTGCGTTAAATCTTTATAGAAATTAAAAAATACTTATTACAAAAATGCACTATACAAGCCCCATACATTTTGAGAATTTCTGACCTCAGCAGTACTCTTCAATGATATGCGTTTATCATTTATCTAGAAATAATTTAGCTATTACGAAAGACCTACTGAACATGAATAGTTTGCATTGAATATAAATAATGAGAAAGGTGTTAGATATATCATAATGTTGTATTACTGATTAATTTATAATTTATAACCAACTAATTTTGAACTTACGCTAATACAATATATTAATTATAACATCAAAAGAAATCTATAATATTACTATTTACTAATACGATAATAAATTATTAATTATATATTACTTAAATGTAATAATAAATAGCGATTATACAATCAAATGAATTAGAGAGACAATATCAAGAAAGTCAAGTGACTAAACACAGATCATTTTCAGATTTCCTACACTTTGCAACACACTACAAAAGCATCAGAACTATTATAGTTAGATACCGACGAGTTTTATTGAGTTTCTTCACCGGAATATAATTACAATAGAACTGTTCTTCTAGAAGGACAACCAGGTTGCTTGAAGCAAAATATTCGAGATGGTCACCTCCAGAAAAAAATTATTTTAAACATCTTGACCCCTAATATAAACATACAAATGTGCCCGCAAATAGAATGCGTTCAAGATTACAAAATTTCGTTTCATAAAATGTTGATCGATTAAAATTTTTTCGTCATGGTCCTCAAACATCATAATTTTGATTAGTGATATTTGGCTGATCATAATATGATTCATTAAAACTAATCCATAGAAGTATTTTAAAGGCAAACAAAAAAAAAAATTGTAAAAATTTAAATTACACGTCTCTATGTATAGATGATTTTTTTAGTAAATCTTACATAAGTTTTTGTGCATGAATCAAGCTCTGGACTATTATAGTCTCGAACGATGATAGGCCCCATTGAATTTTTAATTACAAAAGAAGCTTCTATGGAAGTATTAATATATAGTGTAATGTATTCATGAATATGTAATCTAATGATTAAATCAGTCACATTTTTGACATCTTTGGTAGACTTACAACACATTCGGTGAATACTTCTTTAAATATACAATATAAATTATTGCAGAATTACTATTTCCATGTATAAATAGATGTTTATAATTGCACTGTTATCATTAGTATATATTTTTTAATTTTTTTTTTTACTTATAGTAAATTTTAATATTGCACTGGAGAATTTTTGTAAAAATAAATAATTTTCATTTTTTAATTTTATGTCAGATCTATCGTCACTATATTATGTCAAATATTCGGATTTACCGGAAGGTAAAATATGGACTGTTAATCCCATGTTCATTATAATATCAGTTGTCATTACAAATACTAATATTTTCTTAAATTGTTACTCTTACATTCACTAGTGTCGATGAGCAATAATCATCAAACTCGTAGTTAGTGCTATATATTACGTGACCATATTTTAACTCTGAAATAAATTTTGCAAATTTATAACTGAATAAATTTTAAAGCAACCATGTATTACAAGATATTTCGATTCAATTCACTGGAAACATGTTAAAAAAAATAGCAGGATAAGAAAACAAGTCTATAAGTGAAATTTAGCTTAGCTTTACACCAGCTTAAAGCCATTTCATAAATAAAAATGTGAATTGTCATTTAAATAATACTTTCCTTAGCAATTACTGTGATGTTACTTATGTGTGACAAGTTCGTTTGTACTTTTACAATGAACACTGGTTTAGTTTTGGTGTCATGTCATGATTTGCATCACTATTACCTGTCAATGCTAAGATTAATCAAACTGATGACAAACCATGACAGAGTTTAAGATCAACATTTTGCATTACCTACAATTTATTGACTAGATTTAAATAGTTTAGGATTTACTCTTATTAGTTTTGAAGCTGACCTGCAAAACTTGTCCGTTTAGGGAGTACCCATTCAACGATTGAATGGCAACGACGGCTTCGTCATAGTTTGTCATAGTAACAAAACCATACCCCTTACACTTATTAGTAGTGGGATCTCTGATTATTTTAACACTCTGGACGGCACCGAAGGGGCCGAATAGCTGCCAAAGGATGCTCTCTTCTGTTTCGGCTCCAATGTTGTACACGAAGATACACCAGCCTGAACCTCCGAGAGCATTACCTTGTACAAGAGGATCAGCTAATGGAGAGTACCGTTGGAGACCTTTATTAATAGCAAGAAGTGCCTTACCAGCTGGCCCCAAGAATCGACGGACTGTGGGCGGAGCCAAGTATGTAGCTAATGGAGCCAGTGCCTTGTTCTGGTTGCTTGGGTTATTTGCACATTTGACCGTCATAGGCCCTGTACCTCCTGGCGGTATAGTACCGTTCAGCTCACGTATAGCGGTTTCGGCTTCAATTCTCTGGTCGTATCGAATAAATGCTACACCTCTCGATGGTCCCTGAAGGCTCTGTTCATCAATTCCCGCTTGTAGTAAATGTCCAACATTAACATTTTCGTGGAGAATCCTGGAACTGATTATTGTACCGTACGGACTAAACAGCTTCTCCAAGTCTTGCTGTGTCATGTGTTTTGGCAAACCGGACACGTATAGATTGGCTCCTTTGATGGCATCGGAACTCGGACGGGCGTAAGACACTTTAATGATTTTATTTTGCAGTCGGAGGCCGTTAAGTGTGTTCACCGCCTTCTCAGCGTCTTCCGGCTTGTGGTAATTGACGAAGGCATATCCCAAACTCTGGCCATTCAGAATATGATCGGGAAACACGGTCACCTTGTCTCTTATTAACTTACAACTCTCGACTTCACCTACACTCGAAAAGAGTGATCTTATCTCCTCTTGAGTCATTGTTTGTGGCAAATAATTAACTATAAGGTTAGTCTTGGATTCATTATTGCATGGTTGAACTTTACTACCATTTTGCGTAGGCTGATTTGCATTTACGGCATCAAGTGTATTTGCCATCATTTTCACTAATTTATTTACACCGGAATGACAGAAATTTCACCGGAAAAGACCCCCAAGAGGTTTGAAAGTGAGAAATCTGAATTAGTTCATAGATTTCTCACACGTAATATGAACTTCAGCTCGCGTTGGTTGAAAGCATATGCAAGGAAAGAAAATCAATAAGATGCTGTTCACTCTTGTACTTATCCCGTTTTAGGTGGTACAGTACCAAGTCCGTTGAATCAAAACGTAAGCAGAAACACAAATAAACGTTAGTTTATTAGATATTATAGAAAATACTAAAGTAAAGTGAAAAGGAAATCAACCAAAAATCTATGCAACTTGCGACCTATTCTCGTAAATTCATTTCTTTCACTTCACTTTCTTTTTAAAATGTTGCAACATAAAAACCTCAGTTTTACCACGACTTCAGTTTCGACTTATCAGAATAATGGGTGATAAAATTATTAGGAGCAAAAAATATTATATGAAAACTACACAGCTTAAAGCTGATATCATTTTTTATGTTAAGATGTATACGAATTTTTACAGTACTCAAAGTAATTTATAAATGCGTAACTAATAAATTGAGAACATTACTTAAAATATTCTAATTTACGATATTTTAAATTCAAATAATCAAAAAATTGTGATAAATCCTAATATTAATAATAATTTACTTAACATTACTTAACAATGAAATTATGAAAATATCAAGTTTATTTATGATTTATATTTTACCTACACAATAAATAATTTTATACCTATTATAGGAATAAATTAGTTTTTTTTCTAGTTAGAATTTGAATCTGATAAGATATTACAAATTTTATAATTCTTATAGTAACATAAAAATTCATGCAGCTATTGTGGTAGATATATTTTATATGTGAACACTGAAACAATTCTACCAATCGTCATATTGCCAAAACGACAAACTAGACGGTGCATTTATAGATGTTGTCGAATATGAAAAGTTTATTTAAATGAAGTTTATAAAGAATGTTAGATTTAAATTACAAACAAAGAAAAAAACATTTAACAATTACTGTAAATACTAAACAATTACTGGCGAATAATTTAGAATAAAGAATAATTTGAGAAATAAAAAATTCACGTACATTAATTTTTTACTTGTTTCTGTTGATATCGATACCAATTATTATATCTAGTCTAATAATATAATTTTAATAATATAATTTTAATAAATTAATTTCTATTTACGACTAAACAATTAGAAATCTAGACCACAAAAAATCATGGTACAGCTTCAAGTATTCTAGTATACCGTATATTAATTTAATTATAATAAGTTTACTACTGACAAAAATAATAATAACTGACAACAGATGGCTTTTTAACCACCACAATAGGCGGAAATCATTTTTAAAAAGTTATTTAAAAAAAGCACACACTTTTCGTAAGGTAAAATTTGTCATTTTTATCTCCTTAAAATATAATGTATCATGTGTAGGTAATATCATAATATGATAGAAAAAAGCAAATGTGGTGGATTAAACTCCAATGCACCTCATACATGGAAAAAGAGGCCTACGCCCAGCTGTGGGATGTTACAGGCTGAATTGTTGAATGTTATACATGTCAATGAAATGAATCATTATATATTATTATGACTATCTACTATTAGGTAAACCTTAGAATGTTTTATGCGTGCAAATTTTGAGAAATGCAAGATTAGAAAAGCTAAAGATATACATTAAATATTTGAGTTCTTTTTTTATTTAAAAACAAAAATCTGAAATAAACTATATTGGTCGTGAACTTGTGACCTCATTATTTCGTTTTCGCTATCGGGTTTTAGTGTCTGAACTTTTTTAAGGTCAATACAATTTAAACTTCCTACTTTGAAATTAATTAATTATTAATTTTTAAATGGTATACTAACTGTACTCGTTTCCTTTTTCGTCCTTCCTCCCAACGAGACCTTACTTCATTTCTGAAAAAAGAACTTTAGGCCAGTAAAAATAGAATATAACCTTGCACTAAGCATCCGAATTTTTTTATATAATTATGTAAGGTTTAGGATCACCAGTGGCGTAGCTAGGGGGACAAGGGCCCTGGTGCATAGGGAAAGAATCGGGCCCTCCTCCCCTCTTTCCGCGTTGTTTGAACTTGTATTGGCCTTTAAAATTATTGATAGGAATAAGAATAGGAAGCAGTGAGTTGAACTTATCCCTAGTAGGCTAAATCCATACCCCGTCTCTATTAGAATATCCATGTGTTTAATAGAAGAAAAAGGGAATTTTTTTTTTTTTCAAAGCTGAGGTTAGAGGGCCCCCTGAGCTCCGGGGCCCTGGTGCACTGCACCACCTGGCCCTATGATAGCTACGCCACTGAGGATCACTTATTTAGTATAAAATGACAAAATGCTAACAAATTCAGGTGGAGCTTCAATCGCCATCTTGAATAAACGTTTTTGTCGGATATCACGGAAATTATACACTTTAGGGCAAAAGTTCTTGAGGCCAATACAGTTATAGAGACTAAAATTTTGCAACTTTTGTTTTCTGTAACCGTTTACGATCTATGGCCTAATATTTAATGAACTGACTTTTCTATCTCAGCCGATAACTCTTAAAACTACACCAGAATCAGATAGCTATTGATAACGGCGTCTTTATTTTAACAAAAAAAAGTGTGTGCGAAATTTACATACGACAGAAGTGAAACTTCTGAAAAATAGCCTAAGAGAGCTTTTTTTCGCGGTAAAAAAATATTTATAAATAAATCAATAAAAAAATACTGTGTAATAAATACATTGTCTCATTCTCTTGTCGACTTAATCCTGTACGTTGGTTTGTTTTGTGACACATTTTCGTTTCATGGAATTTTAAATCACCTCTATTCTTAAGATATACTTATTCAAAATGTATTTTTTTATTTTTACTTTTCACAAACGGGATAAAGGCAACATTTACTAAGTTCAGTTCCGTGGTTACTGGTTCTGGCTGGTAAGTAGTAACAGTGCCGAAACATCGTAAAATCGGACTGATCTGGTAAGCACTTTCAAATGGTAGGTTTCGTAAGTACATTGCCCGATTCAATAATCATTTGCAAACCACGATCTTGGTAGTAATCAAATTCAAAGGTACACTTTGACTGACACACTGTTCAAGGTACACTTTGGTGACGTCCTCTCTTCAAGTCTCGTAGGTAAGTGTCTCCGCATTGGTATTTTCGTCCTTTTAAACTGAATATTAAACAACCCCACTCTGCCCCCTGTCGGTTCTACCTGACTCTGAGTACCCACTTTTTACTTCAGATAAGTATTTTGTTATTATATTGTTAAAAATTTATATTTGATTGAAAATAAATAAAAGATTTCATTATTTTGTCGTAATATGTGAAATAAGTTAATGAATAATAATTATTGTAAATTTAAATAACATGTTTAATGTAATAAATATATCTTGTTTGTAATTAATTGTGCTTTAATTATTTTTATATATATCTATACACCACTTCTAACACACGCAATGAAAATTTATGCAAATGTCAATAGAGAACACTTGGGGATTTAATTGTACTATTTGGATTCTTCCAAAGATAGATCAATTTGTTTTAAAAGCATATCTTTATCATAGTTAGTTTAACTTTATAAATGTTTAAATTAAACTTTATGTGTGTAGTTTTTTATATAACTAGGTCGGTTAAGAAATGTACAGTTCACTTGATGGTAAGCTAAGCGATTACCGTAGCTTATAAACGACTGCACCACCAGAAGCATCGCAAGCGCGTTGCCGACCCTATCCCCAAGAGCTGACACCTTACTCACCACAGGAGCACAAAAAATTGAAAAAAAATACGGTGTGATCTCTGAAATATCCTTTGTCTGACAAAAATATATAGACGCCTGCAACACTAGAAGCATCGCAAGCGTGTTGACGTGTGAAGCGTCCGACCTTACCCGCATTCCTCCCCAGGAGTTCTAAGTTCTGTTTGAAAGCAGTATTATTTAGCTGTGATATCTGTAAGTTGGGGGTATTTCCCCAGTGGGGCTACTCTAAACTTTGAGCAGGATATTTCTTGCTGTGCCCTACCTTCCTGCTTCAGTCTGTAATATCCCACTACTGGGCATAGGCCTCTTTCCCCATGTAGGAGAAGGATCAGAGCTTAATCCACCACGCTGCTCCAATGCGGGTAGGCGAGTATATTCCCTACTGTAAGTAACGATCGCTATCAGATGTACATGATAACAACCGGGACCGACGGATTAACGTGTACCCTACTTAATTAAAGTATAATTTTAACATAAAACGACACAATCAGTCGGGTAAAAAGAATAACAATTTTATTGGCTAATCATTACAACTGTTTATTTTTTATTTATTTATATATTTTTTAATTACATTATTAATATCAAGTTTCTATAACAAAGATATGATTAACATTAATTATGTTATTGTAAAATATATTGCTGGTGTAGTGAGACAAAGAGATTGTACCATTCATACGGATGTGTAAGTCCCTACTTTACAATGATCTGAGTCATCGACAGTGGAGTATTAGTTAAAAGCGGTGAGCGGAAAAACATTGGCTTGTAATATTATTTTATAAATTTTACGTTATTAATTTTAGAGAGAATTGAATAAATATATTTAAGTATGGTTGATTGAATAAACATTACAAATAAATAAAATGTATACGCAGTGCAACGTTAATAAATAAAATTGAAATTAGGCGGTTTAAACTCGTCAGAGTAAATATATTTATTACATATTACTATTTTACAGCATAAACCCATAGCTTAGGTAAAGACATAAGATTGATAGTATCATATTTAAGATTAAAATTAAGATGCCACGCGTGAAATTGAGATCATCCTGTTACTAACTACTAAAAAAAAACAGGCAGTAGCTTCTAGACCTATGTAGGATGCCAATATGAGTATACTTAATAAATTTCGAGTGAGGACATATTATCTTATTTCTACCATAAAGCTTTTTTAATTGTGAATAGAAAACAAAGAAACGAAAAGAGGCAAAAACAAATGACTTAATTTCATAACTTTTTTGTAGTAATCTAGTTAAATTAAATAGGGTTATTATAAATTACACGTTTAACTCTTTTATTCTTTAACATTATTTTGGAAACTACACGTAACAGCAACATATATTTAATTTTATTATTTTACTAGCTGTGCCCACGACTTCGTCCGCGTGGAATTTAATAAAAAAGTTTCTGTTTAGTTTGCAGAGTTATAAAATAAATATTTTTTTTATTAGCCTATGTCACTCCTTTTTACATCAGCTATCTGCCAGTGAAAGTCCCGTCAAAATCGGTCCAGCCGTTTTCGAGATTAGCCGGAACAAACAGACAGACAGACACAGACACAAATGTTATTTTGGTATATGTACCGTGTATACACATATATGGATTTAGTAATTAGCTGTAATTTTAATATTACAAACAGAAACTCTATTTTATTTGTATAGATAATATATATTACGTAACAATTAAACACATTAAACAGCAACTGTGTTGCTTGCATTGTTGCATGCAGCATTAGTCTGTGTTTGTGCTTCTGTATTGTGTGTTTTCAGATCGCATTACAGGAGAAGTTAGGATAAGAGCAGGGAGATGATATTATAATTAAGATTCTATTGATAAAAATTTTATTCTAGACAATTCTACATTAATATACTAATAATCTACATAAATTAAAATTAACGAAACCGCTAAAAAATTACAAATTTCTGAAATATTTGATAAAACAACTTAAACAGAATAAATAAATACAAAACCATATACGGATGAAATACGGAATACGGATGTACCATATGCATTTAGTAAAAAGCGGTTATTTCAATATTATAAACAGACATTCCAATTTTATTCGTATAGATATTGCTTTTGATTTCACGAAATATGTACAGACATACGTTGACTTTTCTTGCAAACTGGTAAACAAACGCTAAGTTTAAATATTCGTAGATTTATAAATAAAAATATTACGAGTATGTAATCTCGACCGCACCGATCAATTTCCTTTGTATCCTCTCTTGTATTTTTATTGTCTCCATTTCACCTTTCACGTGACGTATTCAAATCACGTGTGTCATTCTGTAACGACCTCAACAAGTCATGTATTCGATATCTTATTTTTTTTCGACTACTTACAAATACAATAATAATAAATATAATAAAATATACATTTATATCGTATATCAAATCTCTTCTACTTGCAAATAAAATAAAATAAAAATATTTTGCATTTATGTATTAAACTTGTAAATTAGACCGTGTTTTAAGTTCGTTCTCACTGTCGTCGGGTCGATGCGAGTGCGTTCTGAGTGCACGCGTACTGAGACTGTTGTGAACGGTACAAGCCGCGGACACTCGGATTGTGAACCTAGATATTTGTAATTGGTTTATATGAAGGAAGTAAATGTTCAAACGGTAACTGAACTCTTTAAGTTTTATTTAATTCAATATATGTCTATCCAGTAGTTATTTCTACGTTAATTTAAATAAAGAACCAAGTATTATGCTTGATTTAAATGCACAACTCAACATCTTTTGATACCTAATATTTAATAAAAAATAAGAAAATGAATAAGAAATTCTAAGGAATTGATCTGTAATCCTGACCAGTATTATTGTTCTTTTTTAACCGATTTCCAAAAAAGGTAGAGGTTTTCAATATATCTCAGTATTTTTTATGTATGTTATCTCAGAATTTTTGACTGGCTAGACTGATTTTGATAAAAATTTTTTATCGAAAAGTGGTGTGTGTCATCTGGTCTGATTTAAATTTAATTGACTCTTTTTTCGTCGACTTACGAGTACGTTGTATTTATTACACCATAACCTTTCACTGGGTATACAGATTTTTAACCGGCTTCAAAAAAGAAGAAGGTTACTCAATTCGACTGTATATATATATATATATATATATATATATATATATATATATATATATATATATATATATATATATTTATGTATGTTCGGCGATAACTTCGTCGTTTATGAACCGATTTTAATAATTCTTCTTTTGTTGGAAAGGAGATATCACAAGGGTACCGTGATAAGGAAACCAGGATCTGATGATGGAATCCCAGAGAAATCGAGGAGAACCCTCGAAAATCGTAGTGACGACTAGTGCGTCTGTTATTTTTTTTCGTCTACTTACGTTGTATTACTTGCCGATGTAATTGAAGTCGATTTTTTTCGTTTGCGAGCAAACACAATTATGATTATTCTTGTTTTAATCGAAAGCTGATGTTTGTCTTGTGGTTCCATTTCAATGTGATTGATATTTGATTATTACTTTTTAAGTAATCTTTGATAACGCCTATTTATTTACTTTACTATTTTTTCTTCTATCAACGTTGTATTACTTATCGATATACTTGAAGTCGGTTTTTCTTCGTTTTACATTACACGATTATTTAAAATAATATTTTATGTGTAAAACATATAAATAATTATTTATTTATTTAAATCCATTGTACACTACAATTGACTTCAGCTGTATGGAATTTGTAAATATATGTTTATCGAGGTTTATATTTATAATTTTTCGTTACAAATAAAGGATCTTTGTTACCTAGCTTAGAAACAGACCACCGTGTGTGTATATTAAGCACATTTATTATATTCAAACTAGCTGTGCCCTCGACTTCGTCCGCGTGGAATTTAACGAAAAAGTTATTGTTCAGTTCGCAGAGTTATAAAATAAATAAATTTCTAAAATAAAAGTAGCCTAAGTTACTCCTTATTACATCAGCTATTTTCCAGTGAAAGTCCCGTCAAAATTAGTCCAGCCACTTCAGATATTAGCCGGAACAAACAAACAGACAGACATACAAAAATTGTATATAATGTTATTTTGGTATATGTACCGTGTATACATCCATATGAATTTAGTAAAAAGCGGTTATTGTAATATTACAAACAGACACTATAATTTTATTTATTTGTATAGATACCTACATCAAGTACTCAGACTGCTAGTATTTCCATTAGCCGACCTTGGTATTTTTGAAATTATAATTAAAACAAAAATGAAATACATTAAAACACAGTATAAATGTTTTTGTAGATACATTCAAATTATGCTGTCTGCATTAAGCAAAAATTAAAATAGATCCGCTTTTTACGATTAGGTATTTATGTTAACTAACGAATATAAAATCCTGTGTAGATATTTTTTTATTTTCGTATATAATCTTTAAGTATTTATTAATAACTAGTTAACGAGACAGACTTTGCCTCGTCATCCGAACTATGAAACGAAAGAAGAGTCAAAATTTTTCCACGCATATTTCTTAAATTACCTACGAACTTTTAATGAAAGCTCAACCGAATTGGTCAAGCAGTTCTCGAGTTTTGCTGTTAACAGCATTTAGTTAATAATTTTTATATATATGTAGATATAGAGTTAAAAACCCTTAATTCTAAATTCTACGTATGAGAACTTTCAAGTAATTGTAATTAGACATTGAAAACAAGAAGGCGCGATCTTTGATCAGTGCTATAATAATACAATCTCGCACCTATAGTCGTGTTAATATAACCACAAATATTTCGATTCATCACCATCTCATCGCAGTCCACTGCTGGACATAGGCCTCCACAAGTTCGCGTCAAAAATGGCGTGAACTCATATGTGTTGCGCTGCCAGCCCTGCGGTCGCCAACCCGTCTGCCCAGCGTGGTGACTATGGGCAACTCATATGAGTTCACGCAAATATTTCAATTACGACATGAAAATTATATATTTGGAATGCACTTTCGGTCCACAGTTATTGATTTTGTCTCCGTGGCTTTCACGAGGTTTTCTTCTGATCTAGGAGACCGTACATAAGAGCAAGCTCTTCGTGGAGAAGCTTGGCCGCTTGTCTATGTCAATTGAAGTACTCAGTGTTAGCTACCCGAAAGCACATGCCTGAGTTGCTCACCAGGATGATGATAGGCTCGACAGAAGTCGGGACTGCCATACGTCAGGATGTGCTATGCGTAGTTGTTCGCAATTTAGACCGAAGACGCTTTCAGTCAATAGTGACATCACTAAGTCGGTCTCCGGACTGTTTCAGTTCGGATTCCCGTAGAGATATTTAACAACAATGATTGAACAATTATTGTTATTTGATTTGATAGCTGATATTAAGTAAAAAGGACCTAAACAGTCTCTTTATGACCATTTTGAGTTACTAAGTAGATAATATAACACAATTGGGGCCTATTTTACCGGTTATGTATTAAAACGCTATTTAATGGACGATAGTATCTACCAGATAAAAGTTTTTAATATGTCATTCTATTTTACCATCTAAATTCACTATTTTTATGAGATTTTTCCATTCGCAAATATATATCTGAAAATTGTAGATTATTAATTAAGAATAAATAGGTAGGTATTGGCCTAAACCAATTCCTGCTGTTAAAGTGTATTCCTAACTTATCTGCAGGATTACGAGTAATTTATTGGCCCATAAACTAGTATGATAACAAAATGGACCAAATTAAGGATTAATTTATAATCTCATAAACTAGTATGGATAACAAGACGGTTCAAATAAACCTAATTATTATTAGAAATAATAGATCAAGCACGGTTATTTCAATATTATTTATTTAACACAACACTTAGAACACTTGCTATTCTCCTGAAGACTGAACTGCGGTCTGCGAGTTTCTTCCCCTCACTATTTAGTTCCCCTAATAAACGGATAACAGACCCGTTTAGTCAATTCAATCTCTTTTAATTCAGTCTTAACGAAAATAAAACGACTTCATATATTTATATCTTTACATTCGATAAGAGATTCAACATTTTAATGGCATTTATCGTTATTATTATAAATATAATTTTATACATTAGTGATTAATGTAATATATTATTGCACGATTGTTACGAAAGTTACAAACTAACCTTTATAATAAAGGCTTACATTTTCAACCACTAATCAATTGTACTTACAGTAGTAGACTTTAAGCCCCGTTATATTTTATTGAAGAGTGATTAAAAAACGCAAGTAACCGATAATATCTTATTCGTATATCGCAAAAAAAAAACAGTAAAATTAAAATCTTGTTTTGATAAGGATGTTTAAAAACACCAGATTACGTAATAGGTACCTACGTAAAAATAAGCTGTACCGTGTACATAGATATGAATATAGTTTTGTTTTTTAAGTTTTGTTTTAAAATATCTTTTTATAATTCAGTCGGAAATATATAATATGTGATACCGATACTGTGTGGCTACGGTACTAAAGAATATAGCCACCCCCTCTCTTCCCGTGGGTGTCGTAAGAGGCGACTAAGGGATAACACAGTTCCGCTACCACCTTGGAACTTAAAAAGCCGACCGGTGGCGGGATAACCATCCAACTGCTGGCTTTGAAATACACAGGCCGAAGACTGGCAGCAGTGTCTTCGGTGCGACTAAGCCAGTACTGCGGTCACCAACCCGCCTGCCTAGCGTGGTGACTATGGGCAACACACATGAGTTTACGCATTTTTTGCGCGAACTTGTGGAGGCCTATGTCCAGCAGTGGACTGCAATAGGCTGGAATGATGATGATGATGATGATGATGATGATACCGATATATTAAATTAGGCACAACAGGAAATATATGGAGCAGCCCGACTGGGGTAGTACCTCGACTCTACAGAAAACCACAGCTAAATAATACTGTTTTCAAGCAGGATTGTGTTCCTGTTGGTGAATAAGGTGACCATAGCTCCTGAGGGAGGGTCGGCAACTCGCTTGCGATGCTTCTGGTGTTGCAGGCGTCTATAAGCTACGGTAATCACTTACCATCAGGTGAGCCGTACGCTTGTGTGCCGAACTATTTATATGAATAATATATTTATAATTTCGATAATTCTTTTTTTAATCGAAAGTTGGTGCGTGTCATGTGGTCCCATTTACATTTTATTGAGATCTGATGATTACTTATTAAGTAATCTTTGATAACGCGTATTTATTTGACTATATTTTTCGTCTACTTGTGTTGTAACTATTACTTGTCGACGGTTTTTTTTTTTCGTTTGCCAGCAAACACAATTATAAAACAACAGAACAATATTATATTACACATTACATATCAGTATTAAATATTAGAGTATCTCATTCCTTTTTATATCATTAATTAATTTGTTGATGATTACACTAAAAACGTTTCAAGCTTTGACCTTAGACGTCAGAAAGTGCGTCATATCTCGCCTACGAGTACGATGATCAATACAATAAGATAGATATAAGTATATATTACAGAAGACGCATTGTTACGTCACTAGTACGTTACACAACTACATCAAGACAATACTGACTGACTAGCCTGTAAACGCAATTTGCAGTTACCTTGCTTTCTGTTCCAGGGCTTGTAGTTCAGTACGCGTTCCGAGTCTGGGTGTAATATATGTATTTATTTATATATATATATATATAAAGAAAACACTACACTCATTTTATATTACGTTACTGTTTTTTTCTAGTTAGAACCTCTTTGTTTATTTTATTGTCAAGACCGGTTGACCGGTCACAGCCATGGATTGTGACGGTCGCACTGGCGGTTGCGGGTTCGATCCCCGCGCATGACAAACGTTTGTATTGGCCATAAAGGTGTTTGTCGTGGTCTGGGTGTTTGTGCAGTCCTTGTGGGTCTCCCCACCGTGCCTCGGAGAGCACGTTAAGCAATCGGTCCCGGTTGTTATCATGTACACCTGATAGCGATCGTAACTCATAGTAGGGAATATATCCGCCAACCCGCATTGGAGCAGCGTGGTGGATTAAGCTCTGATCCTTCTCCTACATGGGGAAAGAGGCCTATGCCCAGTAGTGGGATATTACAGGCTGAAGCGTATATATATAAAACATTTACCTGTATCAGTCAGTAGTTACCTACAACACATGATGATAGATACATGATGTTGTCTAGCTTGGGAATCGACGACCGAGTGTGTATGTTAATGATTAATAATTATTTATTATCTGTATTAAAAAAAAATCTTTATTCTACCCAAAACTTTACCCATATTATAGTGAAACTAAAAAAAAGGTTTTTAATTACGTCTCACACGTTTATTTTATTTTAAGACAGTCATTTTTTTTTAATTTTTTTTTTAAATATTATATGTCATTCATGCTCCAGATGCCAGCGTAACACAATCAGCGCTCTATTATCTCTGTCCCATATATCTGTAGCCTTCAACAGTGAACTTTAGACATCGTGCTCTAAATGATTAAATGTAACGTTTTTAAAACTATAGTGACTAATGTTTATTTTATTCTATTGTCACTGTGAGATAAATATTTTGTGAATACATATGTATATATAAAAATGAATCGTTAAATGTTTTTTTTTTATAGAACTACGTCGGCAAACAAGCGTACGGCTCACCTGGTAAGCGATTACCGTAGCATATAGACGTTTGCAACACTATATGCAATACTAGCTGTGCCCCGCGATTTCACACGCGTTAATTTGAAAAAAATAGTCTATAGCCTTCCTTCAGATAAATGGGCTATCTAGCACTGAAACTAACTAGCTTTATAATATTAGTATAGATATTATATAAGAATTCCAAACGCGTGGCCGACCTTACCCTCAATCCTCCCCAGGAGCTTTGTTCACCTTACTCATTACAAGAACACAACAGTCCTTGAAAGCAGTATTGTTTAGCTGCGATCATCTAAAAGGTCGAGGTACTTACCCAGTCGCGCTGCTCCAGGTATTGAGCAGAATATTTTGCTTAACGCTCATAACTGCTCGACTCGTCTACTTCTTTTTACAAGTTTTCAAATACTATGCAGAAGGTTCTTATACATTTAGACGTACTTTGAAAAGTTACTACGTAAGGTCATTGTCGTTTTTGACATATTTAACCTTATACAAGTTACCAAGGTTAACAGAGTTAAAAGAATAAGCCTCCGTAACAAACTTTTATTAGCACCAATATAAAAAATTACTAAACTAAAATAACGGCGGAGAAAACAATAAACAGTTATTTTAGTATTTATTAGACGACTAAAAAATTTGCACGATTTTCTACATTTTTATCAAAATTTTACATCTAATTTTATGAGGCAAGGCAAAGCAGACAATGTCTAAAGAGAAAGTATCGGAATCTAAAAGAAGATTGTTTGCTAGTGTATAAAAAACTACCAGTCTCACAATTTTCGTCTAGGATCTGTCTCGTAAACATACATATTAAATATAATAAGGGAATAGGATTTAGTGCCACAAACGATGTTGCAAATTTTCTGAGAATAAATTTAATTTTTTTACTAAAAAGAAATTAATTGTTAAAACTTTATTATTCAGTAGAGGATTAGAGATATATATCCAGCAGGATATCCGCCAACCCGCATTGGAGCAGCGTGGTGGATTAAGCTGATCCTTCTTCTACGTGGGGAAAGAGGCCTATGCCCTGCAGTGGAATGTTACAGGCTGAAGCACTACATAAATAATAAAGGTGTGTGTCGCTGTATTTGCTGAGTAACTGCGGAGTTTCTTGCCTGTTCTTCTCATCCGCATTCTGAACCGGTATAGCATCTCTTTTAAAATAAACTATTTTCATTTGTAAAAAGACGATACGAAGGTGCTCTTAAAGCCTATTTGAATAGGCTTTTTTCAAAAAGGCTTTAAGATATTGTTGTTTGCTACCTTGACTTTGTTTTTTTTTATGTTTTTATGTTTCAATGAGTTCTTGTTGAGATTGTAGTTAGTTTTGTGACATTAATTTGTTTTAAGTGTGTATATATATAAATGAATGTTGCTAAGCGAGAGAATGGCTCGACCAATTCCACTATTTTTTAACCGACTTCCAAAAAAGGAGGAGGTTCTCAATTCGACTGTTTTTTTTTTTTTAATGTATGTTACTTCAGAACTTTTGACTGGGTAGAGCGATTTCGACAAATTTTCTTTTAATCGAAAGGCGGTGTGTGTCATTTGGTCCCATTTAAATTTATTTGAGATTTAACAACTGCTTTTCGAGTTATATCTAATAATGCGTTTTTACTTGACGCTTTTTTCGTCGACCTACGTTCTATTATACCGCATAACTTTCTACTGGATGTACCGGTTTGATAATTATTTTTTTGTTAGAAAGGGGATATCTCTAGTTTGATACCATGATAAGGAAACCAGGATCTGATGATGGGATCCCAGAGAAATCGAGGGAACTTCTTGAAAATCCGCAATAACTTTTTACTGGGTGTACCGATTTTAATAATTTTTAATTTAATCGATAGCTGATGTTTGTCATGTGGTCACATATAAATTTTATTGAGATCTGATAACCACTTTTTGAGTAATCTTTGATAACGCGTAGTTACTTGACTATTTTTTCGTCGATCTACGTTGTATTACTCGTCGATGTAATTGAAGTCGGTTTTTTTTTTCGTTTGCGAGTAAACACAATTATTTTGTATGTTCCTTAAGGCACACGGAAGGTTTTTGTACTAAAAAAAATAAAATAAAAATTACAATTAACTTTTAAGAGAACGAAGTCTGTTCGAACAGCTAGTAATGAATAAAACTTTAAAATACTTATTTTCATTTTATTTCAAATGTATCTTCCAATTCGTTATTATTAATTATTACCTAATTAATGTAAGCACTACACACAATAGATTTTAGAATTAATAATTCATTAAAGTTTCAATTCAACGACCGTCACGACAAAGGAATGAGTCTGTTCCAGTGCGTTTGGAGTGCAAGCGCACCGCGAGGCCAACCGGTTCTGATTGTATTGCACTCATTGCAAGACTGCCAGAGTTAATATTTACAATTATACGAACCATTGTTTTAATTATGTCAAATATAATACATATAAAAATTAATACCTCTGTTCCTTAGTTGTTCATTGCTTTTGGAGATTACTTCTTACAAAACGATATAAGTAGGAAAAAATATGGAGTGACACTGAGACCTGACTTTGCGTACAAGATCTCTTGCGAGAAAGAGACGAATATTTTTGAAGTAAAGCTTCTTTACGCACGCCTGACTTGGGTAGTAAGCTGGTGAACGCGTAACGAGAGCGTTACGAAACGTGTGATCGGGCGAGGCAAACGAAGCAAGAGAGGGAGGTGCGAGCGCACATTTTCTTTCTCTCATAAACAGTTGCGTTTCGTGTATCTAAGAAACAGTGCAGGCGCGTTGTGCAAAAGTTTTACTTCAGTCGTGTGGTCTAAAGCACCCTCGTTTTTTTTATTTTTTAATACTGCGTTATTCGTTCATAATTAGTAAACTCCTAGTAACTCTAGTTGTTTATCGACTAATACACACTTTTTGTAAATTTTCTTATACTTCTTACAAAGTTCATACCATATGAAAAACAAAATGGGCGGGAATATATATTTTTTTCAAAATTCTTAATGAATTCTCGCGTTTGAAAAAATTGAAGCGTCATCTACTCGTATTATGCGGGCTTCACTGTTTCGATGTCGGAAATAATGCGTAAAATTACAGTATTACATAATAAGTCCATTGTCCGGGTAAACCTGAGCACTTGTTTCACTTATTACAAAATGATCATTCTCTCAATATATTTTATCAGAGTGAGCAAGCATTACCTAAGTCTTTTATGTACTTGACAGGTTATTGATACTTGGTACACTTGAGCGAAGTCATTTAATATCATCTTTACATACCTATTATTTTTCAACCGCCATCCAAAAAAGGAGAAGGTTCACAATTAGTTTTCTTTTTTTCTTTTTTCTTATGTATGTTACCTCAGAACTTGTGACTGGGTAGACCGATTTCGATAATTTTTACTTCAATGGAATGGTAGTGTGTGACATGTGGTTAGTGTTGCCCAAATGCAAGAACAAGACGAGACTTAGCCAGTCTTGGTCTTGGTCTTGCGCCAATACACCTGGTCTTGGTCTTGGTCTTGGTCTTGCGCTCGCAGTCTTGGTCTTGGTCTTGGTCTTGCAGCAAGAGTCTTGCAAGTCTTGCAATTACCTATTAGTCTATTACTATTTATTAAAGTTTACTTTAAATCTTAGAAAAACGTATTAGAATTGGAACATTGTGAGCTTGAATTAACATAGCCATAGTAAAGATCAAGCAGATTAATAAATAACTGAAGATTTGATAAGAAATTCGAAAAATCAACTGACCTATATGTCGTTTTCCATGGAAGTAACTGTTTCTTAATAAACATTTATGATTTATAAGCTTACATTTGCTAAAACATGTAAAAAAACAAATTAATTACAATAACTTGA
The DNA here is from genome assembly GCF_905220565.1 of Melitaea cinxia. Classification (NCBI taxonomy): domain Eukaryota; kingdom Metazoa; phylum Arthropoda; class Insecta; order Lepidoptera; family Nymphalidae; genus Melitaea; species Melitaea cinxia. Next base: position 16,940,513 of record NC_059401.1, read on the forward strand.
CTGTATTTTAAAGAACAATACTTATCTGTCTAGAAAGAGATTGAACCCTCAACTTATAAGAAATTTAATAAAAGAGTTTTACGATTTATCATTTATTTGAATAAAAAATAAAATACAACACAAATCAACAGCTTTATCATTAGGTTATGATACTTTATATCAATTTTTTTGACCAAGAATTAATACAAAGTAACCATCTGGCTGACTCATCACTTAACCTATTTCTATGTTTTCTAATTACTAATGATGCTTTAGAAAATAACCTCTCAGCAGGTACTGAAGTTGCAGGTATTGAGAGAAAATCACGGGCCATTTTCGATAAAATCGGATACTCTGTCTCATGCGTCCTCCACCAATCTAAAATGTCTTCCGAGCTGGCAGTTCTTGGTTTTCTCAGGTACTCCTCCAACTCGTCTATCACTAAGCCTTGAAGACAAGATCCAGATGACGTCGAGGCACATTCATAGAGTTTATCAAAGTCTATTACGTCTTCATCTTCATCACATACTTTATTTTCTTTTGCTGGTAATTCCAGAGATTTGTTCAGTGAGTGTAGACTTTTATATTCTTCATAAAGTTCATTGAACTTGCGCAGACTTTCTGTTTTAAGTTGCTTCCCCCACATTGTCAGGTCAAAAGTCTGAGCCTTATGCCTTGGGTCTAAAATTAAAGAAGTACAATAAATCCAGTTGCTCTTCTTGTAATGTTTAAGCATTTTGTCTCGAGCTGCTTGGAAAGCTAGAATGAGCCTTTCATCCACTTCAAATCGATTAGGTTTCTCATCTAACTGTTTTACCATGGATTCAATTTTATCTAGCAAGAGATTGAATGATACAATGACTAGCGGTAATGTAACATATTTGTCTCCACCAAGTTTTGTACTTAAAAGTTTAAAGTTTATTAGAAATTTATGTAATTTTTCGAGTACCTGCCATTCATTAGCTGTGATTTGAAAATCATTTAATTCGGTGACAGAACTGCACAATATGTCAATGCCCGCTCTCACTTTTAAACCAAATCCAATCATATCATGTGTGGAATTCCATCTCGTTGGACAGTCAAGAATGGCATTTAGATTTGATGGCATGCCAGCTGCTTCACAAGCAGACTGAAACTTCTTCTTCACTATCTCACTTCTTTTTATTTTACTGGAAATACTGCGTAACTTTGTTACAGATGTACGCGAGTCAGCAATATTTGGTGCAGATTCTTCATCTTCCTCATCCTCAGTTTCGTCTGCATAGTCTTCGTACTGCTGATCTTGCGCGTTAGTGTCAGACTCACAGTGTAATGCTAAGGTCTTTAATAAATCTTGTACACCAAGGTTTAAAATGTGAGCAAAGCACCGGAAATGTTGATTGTCTGAATCAAAGTGTGGCGGCAGCTGTTTGCCCAGTTCATACATAAATTTGGTATTTGCAGTTGCGTTGTCGACCGTGATACCTTGTATTTTATCAATTATGCCATATTCCAATAAACATTCATGGAAAATCGTTGCAATATCTTCCCCAGTATGTCGACCGCGTGATGGTATAAAATCAAGAACTACAGATTGATACTTCCATTCGTTGTCTATATAATGAATAGTAACCCCGTAGTAACTCCTACCAGCAATTGACGTCCACCCATCAATGGTAAAAGACATTTTAGATGATAATTGTTGAAGTCGTTCCTTGAGATTCAAGTGGAGCTCTTCAAATCGCTCTTTGACTTTCCTTCTAAGTGTAGACCTTTTAGGAAACACCATATTAGGGCAAATACATCGAAAATATACTTGTGTAGCTTCGTCATCGAAAAATGAGAAGGGAAGATATTTTTTCACCACCCAATCAACTGTAGCTGTCGTGATGTTGTCACTGCTGTTTTCCGACTGAAACAAAACAATAAATCTTGTGTTATTATTTAAAACATACTAGGTTTGAGCGTATAAGAGGAGGAGGTTTATTGTTGTTAAATCGAGAAAATCGTTAAATTGATATTTGTTATATTAAGGTTGCACTGTACTGTAATTTACCAAAATAAAGTACTTAGTTGTTACTGGCCGATTAAATGAAAATATGGGTGTTTATAAAAAATATTTAAGACGATAATTACATACTTAATATGTCGCACCCCTAGATGAAAACACCACTAACTCAAAAATACTTACGTAAGTTAATGGCGTTTTTGAAAGTATCGCATGAATAGCTACGCAGAGTTAAAATTCTTTTAACTGTTAAAAAAATATTCTTACCTGTCCACTTCTTCCAGCGGTTAATAAAAAGCTTGTGATATCTCCACTTAATTTTGGTTTAACAGGAAGAAATATTTCTGATCCCTTTTTGTGGAAAGATATTAGATGTTTCCTTAAGCCTGAAGTGTTTCTGTTTTTCATTTTTATTTCAATCTTTTTATGTTGGCACAATTTACAGAAGGCAGTTTGGGATGCATGAATTATTTCGAAAAACTCCTCAAATTTGCTTTTGGGTCTTTTAGATCTGTGACTCAAACTCTCGTTACACGGACTAGAATAATTTGAATCTTCGTCACTCATATTAAATTGTACACGTGATACGTTTTTAGAAAACAACGAGAATTAGTAAAAACAATTATTAAGTTAGACTCGAAGCACAGCTCAATTGGAAATGACTGGAATTAAAATAATTCCTTTATTTATAGTACGTTTCCTTGCTTTCTACCGCGCCGCCTCGCCACGTGCCGGCTCTATGAAAAGGATGCCGCCGCAAATCAAACAATGCCGCGTGCGGCGTACAAACACACACTAAATATTACCTACTTGTACAGACGCGACGCGTGAATAAAATATATGTAAAGAATTAGTGCCAATCACTATTCTTTACATATAAGTGAATGTTTTGGCGTACATCTATACTAATATTATAAAGCTGAAGAGTTCGTTTGTATGTTTGATGACAGAAGTTTTAAAATAAATAAATAAGTCCTGAACGTCACTATACCTCCAAAGTTACTATTCCTCGTGGACGAAGTCGCGGGCACAGCTAGTAAATACTTACTCTCATCATCTCTCTCAGAGATATTCGGGCTGGTAAGTAATACAAAACTCTTATCGCAGGCTTTTTATTTTATTAGTAGGTAAGTACCTACGCTTTTTATATTATTTTATTAGTTTTGTAGAATTTTTTTACACGTTTCAAGTATATTTAAAAGTGGCTACAATATTTATTAAACGGGTGATATTTGAACACTTTTTGCTATTTTTTCTTGTAAAAACTTAAGAAATATAATGACTAAATGTACAATAATAGTACCTAAGTAATTAGTTTAAAACCATATAAGTAAACATTTTTGAATATCATATCAAAAATTGACCGCTCCAGCGGGATTCGAACCCGCGTCTCCGACTGACCGTGTCGGCGCTCTAGCCAATTAAGCTATGGAACGATGTGCCCGCCAGAGCGAAATTCTTGATATGATGATTTCTATTTTCGGTTTAAGCGAACCGTGGCGCCGTCTATAGTGAGTTCTTTACAGAGACCCGTAACTATTCAAAGTTTCATATTACAATGAAAATCTTTGACAGGAGACGACACCATGCTATTTTTATACCATATAAGTAATCAATATTATAATATATACTTACTAAAATGAATTAATATGACATCTACTACCTATCCTTACCATTTTATCCTAATCATAATACTACTTGCGTGATCAGTATAATGTATTCATTTTCATTCTAAGCACTTTGAAACTTATTTATTCTTTGGAACACCTGTAGGTACTCTTAAAATTCGAAATTATTTTGCATGAGTATACCTACGCCCTATGGCGGCAATCAAATAGTGTCAAATGTTATGATTTCGGCGTGGCGGCAACGATTGTTTTAGATTTCAAAAGAAGCCGCCGGCGCGTGTATCATAACCATGTACTTCCGAAAAGCGGCAAATTTCTTTGAGAAGTAAGTACAAAACCTTTGATGCCGCATTATCAAAGTGCCGATGGTTAAAACATAACTATGCATGCACTTAGTTTGATTTTAATAGATATTTTTTTATTCGCTATGTTTATGGTATTAGTCGTAATGCGCATAGGTCCAGTTTTTCATATTCTTTGATACAGTTTTTTGCGTCTCATAGAATTCCTAAGCGTACCTACCTATACACTGAACTGTTACACCTAACTACTCAGTGAAATAGCGCTAAGTCCTAGCTGCAAGACGCAAGAGTCTTGCAGGCTATGTCTTGTTCTTGCTCAAGTCTTGCACGGTCAGTCTTGGTCTTGGTCTTGCTAAAAATACGCGGTCTTGTTCTTGGTCTTGGTCTTGCAAAAATGCAAGAACAAGACCAAGACTGCAAGACCAAGACTGAATTTGGGCAACACTACATGTGGTGGAAACACTACTATAAATTTGATTGCAATATGAAAAGTCATTTTCGAGCTATATCTAATAATGCATATTTACTTGACTATTTTTTGACCTAACTTGTATTATACCACATAACATTTTACTGGGTATACCGATTTTGATAATTCCTATTTTAATCGATAGCTGATGCTTATTAAGTAGTCCCATTTAAATTTGATTGAGATCCGATGACTACTTTTTGAGTAGTTTTTAATAACGCTAATAACTTAAAAATGCAATACGCATTTACTTAACTAATTTTTCGTCTACATACGTTGTATTACTTGTCGATGTAACTGAAATTTGCGAGCAAACACAGCTATACAAATAGTATAATGATTCATCGGCAGGTACACAAAAGTTATAGGATTTTTCCATTTGGTAGATGTATCTATGTGTGAGTATTTTTGTACTCATTTATCCGAATTACCTCTCAAAGACTTAGTTGAAAAAAATTAAAAGGTTCTAAATACACTCTAACCAAAGTTTACTCAAACAAAACGATTTAATTCATACTTGACGTACATACAAAATTTTAAGAAAGAATTATTCACATTTTATAACAAAGATAAGGAAAACATGTATTTATTTACTAGCTATGCCCGCGACTTTGTCCGCGTGGAATGAAAAAAGATATTGTTTAATTCGCAGTAACAATTTAAATAATTTTCTGAAATAAAAGTAGCCTAAGTCACGCCTTATTACATTAGCTAGCTGCCAGTGAAAGTCCCGTCAAAATCGGTCTAGCCGTTTCAGAGATTAGCCGGAACAAACAGACAGACAAAAATTGTTAGTGTTGTAAAAAATGTTATTTTGGTATATCTGACATGTATACATCCATATGCATTTAGTAGAAAGCGGTTATTTTAATATTACAAACAGACACTCCAATTTTATTTCATCATTATCATCAGCATGTCAGCCTATCACAGTCCACTCCTGGACATAGGCCTCCACAAGTCCACGCCAAAAATGGTGTGAACTTATGTGTGTTGCCCATAGTCACCACGCTGGGCAGGCGGGTTTGTGACCGCAGGGCTGGCTTTGTCGCACCGAAGACGCTACTGCCCGTCTACGGCCTGTGTATTTCATTGCCAGTAGTTGGATGTTTATCACGCCATCGGTCGGCTTTTTAAATTCCAAGGTGGTAGTGGAACTGTGTTATGCCTTAGTTGCCTCTCACGACACCCACGGGAAGAGAGGGGGTGGCTATATTCTTCATTGCCGTAACCACACAGAAACAAATTTTATTTATTTGTATAATGTAAATTTTATTTAATTGTTTAAATAATATATGATGAATCTATAAAACTCGTTGTAAAAAAACTTCAACAGATAATTTCGATCCCGCTGCAGCGGTCAATTTTTGATATGATATTCAAAAATGTTTAGGATTCCTAATGTGTGGGTAACACAAAAATAAAATCGTACATATTCAACAGATAATATCAAGCTATTTACAATTTCGGTTTTTTGTCATTATCTAAAAGATCCCAGATCGTAACTCTGAGGCTAGTAATTTGAACGTAATTGCGATGCGAACACCTAGTAATTACGAGTATGCTAATAGGAAAATATACGTATTCCAACCGTATATTTACAAGTTTACCCGTAATATTTGTAGAGATTAGTTCCGTAGCTAATGTTAGATCTGGATTCAACATATGGGTTTAAATCGTAAAAATCACAACTTTATTTAAGTTTTAATAAAAATATAAACTTTTATTCAGGCGGACAATTTCCTATAATGTTTAATTAACTTGATCTTTCAACTCTGTCGAATCGGCAACACCCGTAACACGGTCTGACTGTCCGGTCTGAACTTTGGGAAAAGCCTTCACTATTTTTTTCCTCTCTGTTCCATTTAGCACTCTTCTAGTCCTTGTTTTCCCTGATATACACTTTATTTCACCTTCCCACCATCGAACACCTTAGTCGAGTAGATATTTTTGATTCCATGTAGAAGCTGATAACAAAAAACAAAGCATTAAAAAATTAAAATCAGATCTCTTATCACATAAATATCTAGGAGTCGAAATCACTTCAAAATGGTCATTTTACAAACTTCATAATGTTGAGAAGAACCGGCAAGAAACTGTACTACTAGATACTTATCAAAAAGTTTTTATTAAATGCACGTCTTTTTACATACGGTGCCGATACTTGGACAATAACGAGGGGACTAGTCAACAAGTTTAAAGTCGCTCAACGTTCAATAAAACGGGTTATGCTTGGGGTCTCCGCGAGAGAACGAAAGTAACCGACATAGTCCACACAATTAGCAAGTTGAAGTGGCAGTGGGCTGGTCGCCTGTGGTGAATGTGTGCTCCCACCTATCTCTCGCTTCATTCACCTCGCCAATCACACTTTTCGTAACGCTCTCGTCACGCATTCATCAGCTTACTCCCCAAGACTAGCGTGCGTAAAGAAGTTTTACTTCAATCCATAAAAATAAATGAAAATTGTAGCCGACAAAGATAAAGAACAACGTTATAATAATAATAATAATAATAATAATAATAATAATAATAATAATAATAATAATAATAATAATATCTTGCTAACGGTGAGTACTTGCACAGACATAACCAAGTAGCCAGGATTATACACCAACAACTTGCTATTCGATACGGCCTCGTTGAAAATGAGTTGCCTTATTATAGGTATAGCCCAATGCCATTTCTTGAGAATGGTCGTGCATTGCTCTACTGGGATCGATCTATTGTCACTGACAGGTTTATTGCAGCCAATAAACCTGATATAGTGCTAGTAGACCGATCAGCGCGCCGAGCAATTATTGTTGACATTACAGTTCCACATGACGATAATCTCGTAAAGGCCGAAAAAGAAAAATTAAGTAAATATTTAGACCTTGCCCACGAGATTACCGGCATGTGGAATGTAGACTCAACAATAATTGTTCCTATTGTTGTATCGGTTAATGGTCTATTAGCAAAGAGTTTCGACCAACACCTTAAGAAACTCTCACTTGACTGTTGGATCAAGGGTCGGATTCAAAGGGCAGTGTTGCTTGAAACGGCCCGCATTGTGAGGAGGTTCCTCAGCCTGGAACCTTAACTGCCGGTGGCCTGGGCCTCAACCTGCCACCGGAGGACTACTATTTTTATATTTTTAAATATTTTTATTTGTCTTTTTTATAAATATATTTAAAAATGTAATCATAAGAAATTATATTGAATAAAAGAAATAATAATAATAATAATAATAAAAATTATGTGGTGTCATGGGACACCAGGTAGGAACGAAGTTCCTACGGATAGTATAGAAGCTGTTGCTTCTTTTGCAATTTGAAAAAAAAATAAATGTTGAATTTTATATAAATTTTCTAGTTCTTGATTTTTTTTTTAATTTTGTTGATTGGTTTTTAATTAAGCAAATAAAAGTATCTAGGAAATTTAATATTTTAGAAAATAACAAATACCGTAAAATAAAATAAATCATACAAAATCTTAATATATATAAATCTCGTGTCACAATGTTTGTCCTCAATGGACTCCTAAACTACTTAACCGATTTTAGTCAAATTTGCACACCGTGTGCAGTTTGATCCAACTTAAAAGATAGGCTATATTTTATTTTGATATATTATGTTATTATTATATTTCAGAAAAAAATAAGGTGATACGAAGTTCGCCAGGTCAGCTAGTAATAATAATAATAATTCAAACTATTAAGTGAAATAAAAAAACACGTCTTTATTTATTTTTGTCGACACTATAAAAATACATAAATAATTTTAAAAAAGTTTACTAGTAATATTTTACAAACGTCATATCGTCAGTCGTGTGACTGATATTACGTCACTTCCGTTATATATTTTTCTTACGGTTTTAGTATCTTTTCAGTTCGGTCGCCCAGCCAAATGTCAAGCCTGCCGTAAGGAACTTCGTTCCAATAATAATAATAATACTTATTGTATACAACAACAATCAATACAATAACAAATTACAAATAAAGAAGAGTGTACAAAGGCGTTATATAACGTTTTTAAAAAACCGATTAGGTCAACATAGCAACCGTGATCAATTTATTCTCGTTTTCACTTTGGACCGGAAAAGCTTTATTTATAAACTGACATTACAATTTTCAATAGGTTATGTGACGCGTGACTAACAAACAGGTTACCGTTGTAACGGATTTGAAGTGTTAATTTGTATGAAATAGACATGTTACATTCGATCTTGAAACTTAACGACATACTTTAATTTATTTTTGTATCTAGTGTTTTAAAATTGCTTTTTAAACCATCTTGATTTAATAAATTTTAGATTTTAATTTTTTTATAATTCATTGACAAATTTTGTTCAAATGTCTTTTTTTATATTTCTAAATTTAAAATAAGATCAAATACTAAAGAGATTCGTCCTATTCTCTTTAGTAGTACTTTTTTTTTAATTTATACCATATTTAACCTCTTTGGAAATGATTTTTTCTAAAGTTAACAAAGCAATACCAATATATTGCTTTGATGCACACTTAAACAGTAGGTAGAAGGCAATTCATAAAATAAAAATATTATTAGTATAACTTGTTAAGTGTTTATTAAAAAAATAAACATTAATAGCTAATAATTTATCTTTTTTAATTCTTACTATACATAAAACGTAATATACCTATTATATATACGTATATCTTATACATATAATATAATATTCTCGTGTCACAATGTTTGTCACACTTACAATACTCCTCGGAAACGGTTGAACCAATTTTTATGAAATTTTGTTTGCATATCGGGTAGATCTGAGAATCGGCCAACATCTATTTTTCATATCCCTAAGTTACAAGGGGGATTAAGGGGGCTAACAATATATATGGCAAAACAACGTTTGCTGGATCAGCTAGTGTAAGTATAAACTGTAAACACTTTTTTTTTTTTTTTTTTTTTTTTTTTTTTTTTTTTTTTTTTTTTTTTTTTTTTATTAGGCATTCCAACAGCGTTATAATACAATAGTATGTTACAATATAATGCATAAAAATGGCCAAAATAGGATCATTCACAGGACTTCATACATGCCACATTAATTTTTTTTTAAATTTAAGCTATTGCAGAAATAAAAAAAAAAAACATCGCATTATATAAGATAATAAATTACTGAATTAATCAACTTTGATCATAGCAGTTAGTATTTAGTCTTAGATCACAGACTTAAGGTAATACTAATTTAAATCCCGCTAACACGGAAGTTACTCGCTAGCAATTATTTATATTTTATTTTAATGCAAAATATATATAAAAACTATTGAATGTAATAACTTTATATATGATTTTAGAAGAAATTAATCACTGCAACAGTAAATTTAAATAACGAATTTAATACCGACTTTTGTTTAACATCGACAAGTAAAACACTATAACTACGTAATATAGGTACACACATTTTAAGGATAATTCAAAAAGTAAGTAAGTAAGTGAGGTAGGGCACTTCAGGAAATTTCCTGCTTAAAATATGTAGAAGCCCGATTGAAGTAGTATCTCGTCTTTACAGAAGATAACCGCTAAATAGCTAAATAGCCTTCAAGCAGTGTTGTGTTCCTGTTGGTGAGTAATGTGACCAGAGTTCTTGGGGTAATTGGGGATAGCGTAGGCAACGCGCTTGCGATGCTTCTGGTATGTTGCAAGCACACGTTATTGCAACAAACTATAAGCTACAGTAATCGCTTACCATCAGATGAGCCGTACGCTTGTTGCCGACCTAGTTGTACAATTTAAATATATTTATAATTTCGATAATTCTTTTTGTAATCGAAAGGTGATGCGTGTCATGTGGTCCCATTTACATTTGATGGAGATCTGATGACTACTCATTGAGTAATCTTTGATAATGCGTATTTATTTGACTATCTTTTTCGTGAATTCATGTTGTAACTATTACTTGTCGGTGTAAATAAATTTAATTCGGTTTTTTTTTTTTTCGTTTGCTAGCAAACACAATAATAAAACAATAAAACAACAGAACAATATTATATTACACGTTACATATTAGTATTAAGTATTAGAGTATCTCATTCTTCATTATTCTCATTCTTAGATCTCATGAAAATGATTAGGTGATTGAGAACATATTCCTTTTTTGAAATCGTTTAAAAAGTAATAATAAAACTCGTTATAGTCTGTAATAGTTCTTGCGTGAAGTTGCAACAAAAAACAGTAATCAAAAGGATATAAAGTTAGATAGATGTAAAAAATCCTTAGTGTCCATTCTTCGAAATCTAGTTAATTAGTACAATGACATTAGCGAGCTACAAATCTTAATTCAAAGTATTATCTACACTATATATTTATTAAGTTGAAGAATTTATTTAATTTTGTTTGTTTGAACACCATAATCACAGGTGAGAATGGGAAAATTATTATAGGCTCTACAGTGGCGTAGCGAGCTTAACTCGCGCCCGGGGCACAATAGGTACCTTTTAGCCCCCCCCCCACCCCAATCGAAAACCATATAATATGTCCAGCAATGTTTTGTTTTGACTATTTGGCGCCCCTTTGTGAGTAGCACCCGGGGCATGAAGCCCCCCTTTGCCTCCCCCCTTCTCTACGCCATTAAGGCTCTATTATATTTCGTTATTTCATTCGAAGATATACTTATAACTATGTAGTACCTTTATCCTACAAGGCAGCTCGCACTATTTAAAAGACAAATCAATTGACGTTTCATTCAATTGTCAAAACTGTCATCGGATCCACTCGGCCAACACTGTCATATTAACTCATTCTTTTCTCGTGCGAGGCAGCGTTCGCACACGCACCTGCTTGCTAGTTTTCTTTTAATTCATCTACCCACATTTTCTAAATTAAAAAATGCCGAAAGATTATCAAGAAAAATTTAATCGTTATAAACGAAAATTAAAACGATTAGAAGAAAAACAAAATAAGATGCGTCGTAGAATATTAGAATCGTCGGATTCTGAAAACAATTCAGGTATGTAAAAATGTTATTATGCAAGTGTTCTATAAGTGATTTATTCGCATAAATACCGACTCCTTAGTGAGAAAATTTTAAGCAAAGCCTAGAGGTTAACTGCGGGTTATCACGAAGGCATATAGCAACTAATTAGGATATTAGTTGTTCAATTTTGCTTTTAATGACTGGAGGTTGACTGCGGGTCAACACAAGGGTCAGATCATGCCTAGAGGTTAACCGTGGGTTAACACGTGGCTTATACAGTTAGCGACATATGACGCTGTTAACTTAATCCCACAAAAAAGGGGGTTAAGTTTAAATATATGTTGTTCGTGTGGTGACGGATATTCTATTAAGAATACATATGTCATCACCCTATTTTCTCCCATGTGTGCTGTAATAGCCAGCTAAGGGATAAGCCCAATAGTGGGAAGTTTATAGACTGAGAAGGGCTATATATATATTTATATATATTTGCTAATTCCAGAACCAGAAGGACTGCCTATTGAACCGGAAGTTCTCGATGAAGAAACACTTCAGAATTCTGAAAATGGTGTGTTGCCAACAGGCGACACTCAAGCGGCAGAACACGAGGAGTTAGACCCTGAGATCATACAAGCCTTAGGGGAAACCACAGAGGAGGCACCAAAATTCGGAGAAAAAATATACGACAACTTGGCGCGCCTGTGGACTCCGATACTACGGACAGGACTTTCCAAGGAAAGTAAAGATACTCTTTTAAAGAAATATCTGATTCCCGAAAATTGTCCACTATTACAACCACCTACTCTCAATCCAGAGATCTCAGCTGCCATCTCAGAACCATCTCGAGCTAGAGATAAGCGTGTTGAATCAGTTCAACAACAGTTAGGTCTTGGTGTCACAGCCATTAACAGGGCCCTTGTCCTGCTACTTAACGGTGATAACAATAAATTGGAGGCAATTAAGGTTCTTAGTGATAGTTGCCGCATTTTATGCGACCTCCATCACGTAGAGACTGTAGCTAGAAAAAAATTTATAACTACTGGCCTTGATAAATCGTTTAAGACAATGGTACAAGGGGTAAGCAGAGATGAAATGCTATTCGGTAGTAAGCTTTCGGAACAAATCAAAGCTTCCAAAGTCATAGAAAAGCAAGGTCTACAAATTAAAAGGACTGTCCCTACCCCTAAACCTCTTTCATCGTTTGTACCTCAGCCATCTACGAGTCGCACTAGACCCCAGGGAAACTGGTCGGGCCCTCCTCGCTACCCATCAAACAGGGGGGGACGAGCGGGGGGGGGGCAAGGAAACCCAACACTGCGGGAGGCAGCTACCGCAGAGGTCCCCCGATGAACCAGTCGAAGTTAACGAAGACAACCCCACGTCCAACTTAACAACATTGCAGGTACATGCGGGTAGATTAAAATATTTCTATAATAATTGGAAAAATATTACCACGAATCCATTAGTTCTTAAATGGATTCGCGAGGGGTACTCTATACAATTTAATAACACTGTAAAACAAGGGAAAATTCCCCAAAATATATTAAGTACAAACGAAAAAACTTACATGTCCCTTGCAATCAAAAAACTATTAGACTTAGGTGCTATCTCGTTGTCTAAACAAAACGACGATATTTTTATTTCTAGCTCTTTCCTAGCCCCAAAACCCAATGGCGATAAAAGATTTATCCTCAATTTAAAACCACTCAATAAATTTATTATTAATAATCATTTTAAAATGGAAGACCATAGGACAGTGACTAAACTTCTATCAGTAAATGCTTTTATGGCTACTATTGATCTTAAGGAAGCATACTTTTTAGTCCCCATCGCCAAAAGTTGCCGCAAGTACTTATGTTTTGCTTTTGATGGTAAAATCTATCATTTTAATGTCTTACCATATGGTCTATCTGTTGCTCCACGTATTTTTACAAAAATAATGAAAGAAGTTATGAATCATCTGAGGTCCAAGGGTTACAGATCTGTTATATACCTTGATGACATTTTATGCATCGGTGATACGTTCAGTGAATGTGTCAGAAATGTCACAGAAACATTAAATTTATTAGAGCGCTTAGGTTTTGTCGTTAACTGGGAAAAAAGTATGTTATTGCCCCAACAAAACTGCAGGTTCTTAGGATTCACGTTTAATACAGTTGAAATGTCACTAGGGTTGCCCGTAGACAAAAGAAATAAGATCTCTAAGTTGATAAATATTTATTTAACGTTACCAAAATGTACAATTCGAGAATTTTCACAACTAATTGGTGTACTTGTAGCAGCATGCCCAGCTATAAAATACGGTTGGCTATACACACGAAGTCTCGAAAGAGCAAAATTCTTAGCCTTGCAACAGAATGATGATTACAGTACAAAAATTAAGCTTTCTAAGGATATTTTACCTGATCTACGATGGTGGAATAATAAGATAACTTCGTCTAATAACTCTCTAAGACCACAAGATCAATTTATGTTAGAAATATTCTCAGATGCGTCGAAGACGGGTTGGGGAGCTTTCTGTAATGGAAATCGGGTAAATGGGGGATGGAAAGACAGTGAACTTTCCTTACATATTAATTACCTAGAGCTATTAGCTGTATTCATGGGACTTAAGTGCTTTGCTAAGAATCTTTCAAACGGATCTATTCTGTTACGTGTAGACAACACAACAGCAATATGCTACATTAATCGAATGGGTGGAATTCAATTCCCACACTTGAATGATCTAGCTAGGTCTATTTGGCAGTGGTGTGAGAAGCGCAATATCTGGTTATTTGCTTCATATATAAATTCTCAAGATAACATCGAAGCTGACCAAGAATCTAGAAAACTTAATATTGATATAGAGTGGGAACTTTCAACGTGGGCATTTAATAATATAAAGGAAACGCTAGGCACACCAGATATTGACTTGTTTGCCTCTCGTGTCAATGCTAAATGTCAACGGTATATATCGTGGAAAAAAGACCCAGACGCAGTAACTGTAGACGCATTTACAATTAATTGGTCTAAATATTTCTTCTACGCTTTCCCTCCGTTTGCTTTGATACTAAAGTGCTTAAACAAAATAATCAATGATAAAGCCTCAGGCATACTAGTCTTCCCTCATTGGCCTGGACAACCGTGGTTTCCACTACTTAAAACAATGATGACTTCAGAAATCATATTTTTTGAACCTAATCCACATCTTCTCAAATCCCGTTTCAGATCTCTTCACCCGTTGCACCAGACCCTTACCCTGGCAGCTGTGAAGCTCTCCGGTACGCCTTTAAGCACCGCAACGTTCCAAGCGTAGCTCTCGATCTGATGATTTCCTCAATATCAGCAAACACTTTAAGACAGTATAACGTTTCTCTTAAACTTTGGTGGCAGTTCTGTCTGGAACAAAGTCTTAATGTACTAGATACTTCAATAGAATCAGTAATAACATTTCTTACGAGTCAATTTTATAATGGTAGTTCATACGGCACTATCAATACCCATCGTTCTGCACTATCGTTATTCTTAGGTAACCATGTAGGCTCCGATGAGAGGATTAAAAGGCTGTTAAAAGGCATTTTTAAGCAAAAACCCTGTCGCCCTAAGTATATTACTACTTGGAATCCCCAAGTAGTACTAAATTACATTTCTCAGTGGGTTCCTAATAAAACCCTGAGCTTAGAACGATTAACTAAAAAGGTGACTGTTCTCTTAGCATTATGCACTGCTCATAGGGTACAAACCTTGTCTCTGATAAAGATTGAAAATATCATAAAATCTTCCGACGGAATTAAAATATTAATAACCGATCTGATAAAGACGTCTTCAGCTGGTAAAGAACAGCCCCATTTGTACTTACCCTTCTTTAAAGAAAACCCTAATATATGTCCTGCTATGGCTTTAGAAGATTATATGTATATCACGAAAGATTTAAGACCACCCAATACAAAAACTCTTCTTATTACATATAAAAAGCCTTATAGAAAAGCATCCTCTCAGACTATTAGCAGATGGATTAAGCAGACATTGGCAGAGGGCGGCGTCGACGTTGGCGTGTTTAGCGCGCACAGCACGCGACACGCGTCCACGTCGGCGGCGGCCTCTGCTGGCGTCTGTATTGAGGTAATAAGAAGAACTGCTGGCTGGTCAGAATCTTCCAAAACCTTTGCAAAATTTTATAACCGCCCAATTTCAGATACTGTATCTAGAACAGGCAGGCTATTTGCCGAATCAGTGTGTCAAATAGTTACAAATAATTAATATAATAAAAATTGTAAAATAATCAATATATTTGTTAAATTAATTGATTATCTGATAAAACTAATTGTAGATAATTATTATTTTTTTCTTTTTCATTTGTTTTGTATAAAATTAAATAAACATTAACGAAAACGTTTGATATGTTTTGTAATTTTAAACTAGCACACCTATCTCTAAACATCTACATAGTTATAAGTATATCTTCGAATGAAATAACGAAATATAATAGATGATCAACTGAACTTCGAGAAGCGAAGTTCGATCATTATTATATGAGTTATTTCATTCGAAGATATAAACACCCGGCCCACCCTACCCTATAACAAAAACAAGATTTATTTAATTTTATACTCTCTGAAAAGAATGAGTTAATATGACAGTGTTGGCCGAGTGGATCCGATGACAGTTTTGACAATTGAATGAAACGTCAATTGATTTGTCTTTTAAATAGTGCGAGCTGCCTTGTAGGATAAAGGTACTACATAGTTATAAGTATATCTTCGAATGAAATAACTCATATAATAATGATCGAACTTCGCTTCTCGAAGTTCAGTTGATCATCTATTATATTTTAGAACGTTTTTCGCTCAAATATATGCGGGTGAAACAGTAGGGTCCTTTATATATAATTCTAGTAATTATTATTTTTCGTCGACAGGTCGAAGTATCCTACTAATATTATAACTGCGAGTTTGTGAGTCTGGATGTATGTTTCCTTCTCTTTCGCGCAAAAACTACTAGACTGATTTTAATGTTACTTGGTATATAGATAGCTGGCGATCTAGAATAAAACATAGGCTACTTTTTAACTCGATATTCCCACGGGATTGGAAATTACGCAGATGAAATCGTGTTGCTCAGCTCGTTATTTATAATACAGCTTTTTGGTAATATCACTGAAGCTAACAGGACCATTTCAGACTCAGTGGGATGTCCATTAGTTAGTACAGGAATTAATAGTGTATCTGCTATAAAACATTATGTAGATGCAATACGATTCTATTAAGAAAGGCATTCTGTTGTAAAATTGTATATCTTAATCACTACATAGTATAAAACAAAGTCGCTTTCTCTGTCCCTATGTATGCTTAAATCTTTAAAACTACGCAACGGATTTTGATGCGGTTTTTTTTAAATAGATAGAGGGATTGAAGAGGAAGGTTTATATGTATAATACACGCATAATATAGTAGAGGAATACTGGTAGTTTTTGAAATTGTGCGAAGCTGGGGCGGGTCGCTAGTATAATATAAATTACGCGTCACGGTGTTTGTCCGCGCTGAACTCCTAAACTACTTGATCGATTTTAATCAAATTTGCACACCGTGTGCAGTTTGATCCAACTTGAAAGATAGGCTGTATTTTATTTTGATATGCGTAATTACTAAAAAATAAGCCGGTTTGAAGTTCGCCTGGTCAGCTAGCAATATACATGATAGTAAGAAAAATAAAGTATTAAATTATGAAACAATGTTATTGTCATGCAAACATTACCATTAACAATAGAACTATTAAAGACAGTTATTCAGTTCTCTGACCAAACAAAGTGGGGCGTTGTGACGTCATCACAATGTAAATTTTGATGAATCGCTTTAACGAATACAAACAACTCCCGTTAAATTGATAAGAGGCTCTTGGCCTCGTCTTGGCATTTAGAGAATTAATCAGAATGAAAGTATGATCTCAATTGTCATTTTATTCACTATTTTAGACTAATGTTTTCAAAGTTCTAACAGTGTTACATTGGCACACATGATTTCGACAATGTTACGTGTGGAGAAAGCATTGATTGATCAGAGCGGTCTTACTATGATTTTGAAACGGTCAGGATCCTCTTAGGAAATTTCGGGGTAGAGTCGCCGCTAACGCTCGTAATGTCTGGAGCATTGCAAGTGTTGCAAGCGTGGCTATGGTATCCAATTACCATCAGGTGGACCGTAATCTTATTTCCCACCCTACAAGGCCCTACATTTTAATATAAAAAAAATATGTAAACGTGGTCGACGTTTTAGAAGCGCAATATATCATCATCAGTTGTGTTAGAAGAAATAGAGGACTCATAACAGCGTACAAATTAATAGATAAAATTAACGTTTTAAGTTCTAAAAGAGCTTGCCTGTGTATTGCAATGGGTTCCAGTTCATATTGGACTCGCGGGAAAAGAGGAGGCCGACTGGCTGGCAAAGAAAGCCTTGGCAGGCAACTAGAAGTTAAACCAAATTATTCTGAAACTAAGAGAAACTTTAAAATTGGAATTCTTCAAAAATGCTCGTTAATATTATGACTAGAAATCCAAAAGTAAATGAATTTCGTTAAAAATCTTACAATGTGAGTCGCCTCGTAAACTGTGGTTGTCTGATTCCAAGTTAACCCATCAACAAATTATAATAGCTTTAAAACTTCGTTCTGGTTTCGTTCCTCTAAAAAAAAATTGGATGGATGACGAAGAAGATTAGTTCATCTAACTGTGATATTTGTGGTGTTGAAGATATCCAATATTTTTTGATTCAATGTGTTCGAAGTGCAGAAAAGAGAAAGTGAGTAATAATTAAATTAAATTAAATTAATTTAAATTCTCTAGGATTACTGTTTGACTAGCACGATGGCGATGTTTGTAGTGATCCTGCTTTCTGCTCCGAAGGTTGTGGGTTCGATTCCCACCCCGATTCAGGGTGTAATATAAATATTCGTTTGTATATGTATTTATATATTTTATTGTATATGTATTATTTATAAGTATGTTTATTCAAAAAAATATGTAGCTATACCTGTCGGCTGTTACCTATACCACAAGCATTAAGTTGCTTACTTTAGGAACAGACGACCGCGTGCATATTGTGTAGATATTTATATTGAATATATATATATTTTTTTGTTTCAATAAGCAAAAGACGATCTTAAAAAGTTCAAAGAAATAGGCTAATTCGATGAGAGCGTTCTTCTGTCATTATGCGAGCATTCCCCGACAGACGCACATCAATTGCTCCGATTGCCTCTAAGTAAAGTTAAACATGTTAACAAACGTCAATTGGTACAATTTATGGCGGCCGCATTACAATGAGTCTAACAGTGTTGCGTTTCATATTAATCTCTGACATCGGTATTAATTGGTTATGAATTTTTAATTTAATGTATTTGTATTAGAAGATCAATATAGTGTAGTTCTGTGAGCTACCATACTTATGCCTGCGGTCGTGTCTTCAATTCTCATACTGGGCAGATATTGGTAGTTTTATAAATAATTGTGTTTAATCTTGATCAATGTCATCGTGAGTTTCCATACCATATCCCAGAACGCAAAGCTGTCATTCTCGGATGCGATAAGAGACACTATAGAAATCATTACACATATCAAAAAAAATTATCGACAAAAGCCTCATTAGAACAGTGCGGTAGATTAATCTCCTACCCTACTATATTGAGAAGTAGCTTTTGCCTAGTTGTGAGACTTTTACAGAAAAATTCAGTTTAGATCAATCAGTGCAGCTATGTATGGGATTAAGTCATCAATGGTTGGATACGGTTTTCGCTTGGCGCTTAGAAGAGTATCTAAGTAAAGCTGTTCTATTGGTTTTTTTTTTTTTTTTATTTATAAATTTTGATCCACGGGCTCAAAATGCCCGTGCCTTTGTTTATCATGCATGCATTATAATACTACAGGCGATTTTTCTACTTATTATACTACAGATCGACAGTCCTGTGACTGCCTAGTAAAACTAGGACGTGGTCCGACGCTGACGGTTTTTTTTTTTTTTTTGTTATATTGGTTATAAGCTTCCTTTTCTTCTACTTGACATTATTTATTTATAGGTATTAGATATACTTAACTAGTTAAAGATAAATAACTCAGCGAATTATAGCTTGGCTATTTAGGCTAGTTAGAGCTATATCTACTGCTATTTTTTATATTCTTGTAAACAAACCTTGTCTAGGTAATAAAAAAAATTATGAAATGAAAACATTTATTTCGTTATAGGTCAAGGATACAAACTTAACGAAAGTCAAAATAATGTCATTTACAAAAATAATAATACAAATAAATTAACAGAAAAAAAACTCGACAACAATAAAAGAAAGTTAAGGTAGCAAAAAAAAAATACATAATAAAAGATATAATAAATAATTGTGTTTTCTCACAAACGAAAAAAAACCGACTTCAATTTCATCGACGAGTACGATACAACGTAGATCGTCGAAAAAATAGTCATAGTTTATTTTTGACTGAAATAAAAAATAATAAAAAATAAAAAAATAAAATCAAATAGTTTCCTTATCATGGTACCAAACTAAGGATATCCCCTTTCCAACAAAAAAGAATTGTCAAAATCGGTACATCCAGTAGAAAGTTATGCGGTATAATACAACGTAAGTCGACGAAAAAAGCGTCAAAAAGCGTAAAAAAAATTGTCGAAATCGGTCCACCCGGTCAAAAGTTCTGAGGTAACATACATACTAAAAAAAAAAAAACAGTCGAATTGAGAACCTCCTCCTTTTTTGGAAGTCGGATAAAGAGTAATCCATTTTAGTTCAGTCTTTCAGAATTTCATTCCACATATATAGATAAAACTTTACATATTTGACACTTCGAAACAACGTGTTGTCTTATCAACTACATCGTTTGTCGGGTTAGTAATTAATAAGAACAATAAATTGTTATTATAACGAAAGTTTAATTTCCGTCCAAGTTGGTATTTATAAAATTAATTGTTTCTTCTTGGATGCTTTTCTTAATATTCATAAACGTCTATTAAAGTTAGGAAAATTATCCGGAATATATTTATAGGTCATTTCAGTTAAATGACCTTTAGTGTTTATAAGAAAATTATTTTAATTTAAATGGTCACTGGCCCAATGAGATATCGCGGTCAGTTGACAATTGGTCTGTTTATATGTGTGTCACCTCCGAAATTCGACTTGAGTTCTCAGCATCACTGCCCAGAGTTACTGTTTCATATTTCTATACCACGGGACTTCAATAAGGAACCTTTGAATTTCTTTTCCTATGAATTTAGGGGTTAGTATAAGTTTACTTCAATACTCTTTGTATCATCAATAGATACGTAAATATTCTGAGCTTTGTTTTTCATTTTGTGTTACGGAGCGCTTGTTGATTTTCTCTCCGCTGCGTTTACTGTAGTTAAAACGGCCATGACTAGTATTAGCATAATCATTGTGCATGTATATTCGCGTCATCATACACACAACTTCCTTTATCACTGAATCAAATTGCAACACGCCATGTGTGACCAATTACATCCTCCGCAGCAATTGCATGAGATCGTTAGCAATTTAAAATGGAGACTTTTAATCTTACATCTTATGTGTTATACAAGAAATCTAGTACGAGATTCAATGGTATAAAATTTTATACATTTTTGATAACTTTGTCAAACTAGTAATATGAAATACAGATTAAATTTTAATATACCTTATTAGGTATACAATCTACTTCTCATAACTGTAACTGTTCAGAAAAATCTTGGTAACATTGCCTTGTCTAGAATTTTAAATACAGGTAGACATGGGCGTACCCACGATGGGGCAAGGTGGGGCATTTGCTCCACCTTGACTCGAAGCTAATAATTGATATTTTAAATTTTAGGTATATTTAGCTAAAATCTTCGCAAGCTTATTGAAGTTGTGAAATAAAGTAAATGAAAAGATGCAGTAAAAAAATGATTTTAGTTTTACTAATACTAATTATTATCGAGTCTTACATTTATTGGTTTTTGCCCCACCTTTACAAAATTCTGGGGATGCCTTAGGTATATGGTAGTTGCTATAGCTATCACAATACTTATTGTAAGATTTATTTGATCAAGAGGTACATATATTATTAGTATTGCTTTAGTTAGAAATAATTTCCGGGTAAATTTGTATGAATTTTTTAACCTGAAACAATAAAATGCGTTGTCATCTCATTTTGTTGTAGCAATTTGAATCACATCTGAGCGGCCTCGTTTTTTTTTTGCTAATTATAAAAATATAAGACTTAATGGCTATAACTAATGATTAATTGAGTAAGTAATGTTCCGTGGAGTAAGGCTTCAGAATATTGCAAATAATACGCAAAAATAGCTTTACATAATTCAGTATAGTTTTATTTTACATTTTTTAGCAAACATACACTAAATTATTTAGCAAAATTGCACATGACACCATTTCAAAGTAAAAATATTTAAAAAAAATCATAAATTAAGTAAGTCAAATTTAGTAACCTTAGCAACTTGGATTTGTTAATAAAAATGTAATGACATCCGAACCTTGGTTCGAACGATTCGTTTTCGTTCGAAGTTAGGCACGAATTGAGAAGGCTTTGACAACAAAATGTAAAAAATTCATGACGGTCAAAAATGGGCTCGTTTGTCGCTTCTAAGATTTCCTTACTTAATCTTCTTAGCCTAGTCAGCTTGCTGGCAAATCTAACTTGGTATAGTATGATGATTTTAATTTGAAATGATGAAGTTATTCAGGGTTTTCTATTTTCGAAACTATAATTAATAATTTACGCTTCAGCCTGTAATATCCCACTACTGGGCATAGGCCTCTTTCCCCATGAAGGAGAAGGATCAGAGCTTAATCCACCACGCTGCTCCAATGCGGGTTGGCGGATATATTTCCTACTATGAGTAACGATCGCTATCAGGTGTACATAATAACAACCGGGACCGACGGCTTAACGTGCTCTCCGAGGCACGGTGGGGAGACCCACAAGGACTGCACAAACACCCAGACCACGGCAAACACCTGTATGGCCAATACAAATGTTTGTCAGCTATATTTTCATATTGTATATATATATATATATATATATATATATATATATATATAATATATCTTATAAATAATATATATATATTATTTATAAGTATGTTTATCAAGTATGTTTATCGAAAAAAAAATTTAACTATACCAGTCGGCTGTTACCTTAACAAGCATTAAGTTGTTTACTGTAGGAACAGACGACTGTTTTTTTTTTTTTTTTATGTCACTAGGTCGGCAAACAAGCATACGGCTCACCTGATGGTAAGCGATTACCGTAGCTTATAGACGCCTGCAACACCAGAAGCATCGCAAGCGCGTTGCCGACTCAATCCCCAATTCCACCAGGAGACCGTGTGTGTATTTATGGTTATAGAAACTTTATTCTCATAAAGAATTTATATATTAATCATAAATAATTATATATTATTATTATATATTAATCATAAATAATTTATATAGTTGAATTTCTCATGTAATTGAATTTGTTGTATTTTGTAGATATTTATTTATTATTATTTATAATAAATAGGTACATTTTGAAACCATTTTGTCTTGTTAGTCATAACTGCTTTTCCAGTGATCGGAGGTTCTATTCCCGGCTCACGACATTATAGTATTTGTCATAAAAATGTTTATCAGGTTACAATTTCAATGATCGCGTTTGTAGTTTCCGGACTCCGAATAAATGATTAACTCCGGGTCAGAAAATACGAAGCATTTGCTATTATTTTAAATGTAAATCCAATATTTAGAAAATTTATACTTTTGTTATAAATTAAAAAAAACCTTGGTTATGACACGTATTCAAACAAACAGACAAACAATTAAATAATTTATAAACGTTTTCAGCGTGCACCGTTTTTTAATGACGTGTCCAGGTACAAAAATTTGTTACCCCGCTATGCTTCGGAGGGTACGTTAAGCTGTCCGTCTCGGTTATTATCACATACACCTGATAACTAGATTAGACGTACAACATGTTATCAGTTGTTTTGACTGCATTTGTTTTTAAAATGATAACAATTTCGTTAGCTACATTTACTGCTTCTATGAGGTGAACTCAATTATACAGAGTTAGCAAGCAAATTTCTAACAGCTATGTAAATGAGTTTCCTCTCGTACAGGGAAAGGGTTGGAGCTAAGTCTTGTATATTTATTGTTTATGTATTTAATTAACTTGTAAATACGTATATAATGTGTATAATCGAAACGTGACCGATTGTGTTAATAGAAAATTTGACCACATTCTGTCACGGTTTAATCTAGTGCTAATTGTTACGATCTGTTTAAAAAAAATATAAATATAAATATATATATATAGTTCAAAAGCTATTGCGATCTGGATAAAGGGCGTGAATACGAGCAGAATTTTTTTCTACTACTTTAATATAAGCCATTCTTTTGACCTAAGTACACATAAAAAAGCAAATGAAAGAAATGTTACAAACAGGGACTCCGCAATGAATATTTGAAAGTTGATGACTGTCTTTTGCTGTATAAACGAAAATATTTCACTTGAATACATACTGTATTTTTCAGTTCATAATGTCGATTTTCGGTTGATCATATAAATGTGGTAGCCTGATATCTCTTGCGAAATTTCCTCACTTCGTTTGCATAAACATTTAAAGCAAATGTTCACAAGAGATAAACGTCGAAACTAACGTTTTTTTTGTTAGACAAATTATCAATTTAACAGCTCAAGTACATGTGATTTGCTGATGTTTTAATTATTATAAATAATAAAATCCGTAAAAAATATAGTTAAGTATACTTATACATATAGGCTTTAAGCTAAGATGAGAAATATCGGGTTCAAAATCTGAAGCAGCCCGACGGGGAAAGTGACTCGACCTTACAGAATATCACAGCTAAATATTTTTTTTTTTTATACAATGATAGGCTTGCGTTTGACCACTATTTCACCTGATGATAAGTGAAAATGCGGTCTAAGATGGAGCACGCTTACCTAGAAGTAACCTATTCACTCGCGACTTAAAGAATGAAATAATACTGCTTTCAAACAGCACTCTCTTCGGGGTAATGCAGGTAGATTCAGCAACACGCTTGCGATGCTTCTGGTGTTGCAGGCGTCTATAAGCTAAGATAATCGCTTACCAACAGATGAGCCGTACTCTTGTTTGCCGACCTAGTTTGCATAAAAAACATTTAGTAATTGATTCTTATATATACACAAATGTACCCACATGCTTGTTTGCCGACCTAGTTGTAGATAAAAAATCTGTCTAATAAATACGTGATAAGCAAATTGCCTATATAGAAAGAGCATAAAAGTTAAAATGTTGTAAAAAGGTATTTCAGACATCGTAATATAATTGTTTCAAGGTTGGTATGTTTGTTCAGGAATGCCAGGCATAGAGGCATGTGTCCAAAATATGTTAAAACCGGAATGTTCCACCCTTAAAACGTATGGTTCATCTTAATCTGACCCAAGTATATATTATGTAAGACTATTGAAAGTATGGCAATCGCAAACAAAGTTGAGGGTCAAGTTAGTATTTTGAATAGTTATATATGTTATGGTAAAAAGCCTGAGAAATCTGTAAGAAACTGCAGATAAATCTTAGGTAGTTAAAACAATTAGGACTAGTTTTTCAGATAATCGATAAACATTTTCCTACACATAGGCTTTATAGACCATTTGGGGTGTACTCCACCCCCATTAATAAACTTTTAGATTCAAAATTTTGTATAGAAATATTGCATAAACAAATGGAATTTCGATAGTGAAAAACAATCATAACCTTTTTATCAATTGAATACCGTCGTATGTCTGAGATTTTAAACGGTAACTTTTGAAACAGACCCATAGGTTTTCGATAGTAATAAAATTTTAATCTTTGGATATAGATTTATCAATATATAGGCCTCTACAGTAAGTAACTGGACATAAAAATTCTATTAACAACGTAAATAAACTTCGCCAGTACTTTGCTAGTTTATCCTAGTTGTAAAATAGTTTTATTGGAGAACTTGAACGGAATTGGTAGCGAAGTATGCAACTCTGAATACCTAACTGCTTCAAACGGAGCGTATAAAAATGATTTAGTAATAATAATATAAATTTTACTCATAAATTTTACTCATGACCCTAATACTAACATTGTGGCCTGAATATAAATTATACCGCATAACTTTTCACTACTTTTGCCGATTTTGATGTATCTTGTTTTTATCGAAAGCTAATATGTACTCGTAAGCTTGTATCGTAGTCGAATTTAAATTTGTTTATATTTGATTATTTCGATTATATTTGATTATTTTGATTAAATTTGATTATTTTGAATGTGATTAGATCTGATGACTACTGTGTGTGTAATCTTTGATAACGCGTATTTACTTGACTATCTTTTCGTCTACGTACGTTGTACCTATTTATTGTCGATTTAAATTAAGTCTTTTTATTTCGTTTGCGAGCAAACACAATTATCCTCTTTATCCATCGGCAGATGCATAAAAGCAATAGGTTTTTTCCACTTTGTAGATGTACCTATGTTTAAGTATTTTTGTACTTATTTATCTGAAGTAAATGTCTTGCAGAAAACAAACGGCCCTTAGTTTGCAGGCTACCACAGTCTACGGCAGTGTTTCCCAAAGTGGGCGATAACACCACCTTGTGGGCGCTGCAGTATTAAAGGGTAGGTAAGTGACCTAGAAAAAAAATGGTGGCGTTGTGTAGAGGCTTGGGGAGAGATTTGTCATTTAATCTAGAGGACTCTCGACTACAACTTATGAACATCAACTAATATTCATTAAAATATTGCTCACTATAAAATAATTTATTATCTTAGTCAGCAGTAGACAAAATAAGTTTGGGAACCCCTGGTCTACGGTAACCGCTTACCATCATTTGGGTCGTATGCTTGTTTGCCACCCTTGAATAAATAATTGAGAATCGATTAAAAAGAAGTATGTAAACTCATGTACGCACGTAAGAAGTTATACTTCATTGGCTAGTTAACTACACGTCACCAACTTGTTTTTTATTGGCTAGCTGAGTTCAGGGTGTCGGTTGCGTGACGGTGTGCGCGCGCATCGTAAAAATGTATTCTCATCATTTTTCCCTAACACGCCAAAAGAAGTACAACTTCAATAAAAAAGGTTTAATTAGTTTCAGAATAAACAAAAGGCGTTGCTTATATTAGCCAAACAGCCGCCATTAAACAGTAGATAAAGGGATCGGAGCACTTAACTAAATTACACAGCTACACGTACAAGGTCCAAAGGTCCCTCTTTGTTAGACATTTCACAGTAAAACTAACATAATGTATATGTCTTACATTGTATGTAACGCTTTATTAATATTTGTTTTAGTTTTCTTTTGTTATTAACCCTTATCATGAGTTCTTATTATTAGTAATATTTGTGCTATTTTTTGAAATAGATAATATTCTTTGCTTACGGTTTCGTGTCTAAACGATAGTCTTTTGTTTTTTTATAGTTTTTTTATTTATTTATTTTTTATTCTCGATTTCGGTAGGCATATATTATCTGTATTTGTTTCATACAATGTGGTTAGACCCATAAATAAACGATAAAAACGTTACACAGGTTTTATTTATTTATGTAGTTATAGTAATACTTAGTTGTTAATATTTAAATGACCATTTTTAAAGCACTGCTACTGTTTTTATTTTATTTTATTTTTTAACTCCAAGAAGGTTTTCAAAAACAGTATAGCTAATGATGATTTCAGCAAAGCTAAAAAAGTTAATGGTTGTATATTCATCATTACTAGTGGTCGTCTAGAAGTCGAAATTCGACCACAATTAAAAATTTAACTAAGGAAAACCAAGAAATAATAAAAATAAAGAACCTTTTTTAAATTTTCAATTTAGTCAACTTAATTTGATAATCAACAAAAGAGTATAATATGCGTGAGTGTGTGTCAAATACATGGTAGTGTGTGTCATGTTTTTTTTTTATTGATTTAATATATTTTCATACATAGTTTAAAAAAATATATTAGCATTTGCACTCCTTCTCTATATGTATAAATTACGTGTACGAAATTTCACACTCCTCCGTGCGCGCAATTTTCGTAAAAAGGGGTACAAAGTTTTTGCTTCACGTATTAATTATATTTGAAACTAGCTGTGTCCGCGAATTCGTCGCGTGGAATTTAACAAAAAATTTATTGTTCAATTCGCAGAGTTATAAAATAAAAAAAAAAAATCTAAAGTAAAAGTGGCCTAAGTTACTCATTACTACATCACCTATCTGCCAATGAAAGTTTCGTCAAAATCGGTCCAGCCGTTTCCGAGATTAGCCGGAATAAACAGACAGACACACAAAAATTGTACAAAATATTATTTTGGTATATGTACCGTGTGTACATTCAGCGGTTATTTTAATATTACAAACAGATACTCCAATTTTATTTATTTGTATAGATGACGTATCAGTTAATCAATTGTTATCTTTCGATGTATTTTAAAAGTCTCTAATGAATGTCTGAAAATTTAATAACCTATACGTATTAAACCAAGCAATCTGCATACTAATTCAATGCACATAAATTATAAATTAATTAATATCACCAGAGAGAACCGCAGGCCTTACAACTTCAGGTATGAGATGTTCTAATTACTGTTGACGTGTCATTAATATTTATTAGAAGAACAAAGGCGTAAGCTAGGAAACTTATTTCATTAATTTATTTACTTAATATGAAATGAAATAACATACACGTAGTAACGACGACGACGCGTTGGCGCATCGGTCACAGCACTGGTTTGCGGCTGTTGCGCTGGCGGTTGCCGGTTCGATCCCCGCACATGACAAACTATTGGCCATAAGTATGTTTGCCGTGGTCTGGGTGTTTGTGCAGTCCTTGTGAATCTCCCCACCGTGCCTCGGAGAGCACGTTAAGCCGTCGGTTTCGGTTGTTTTCATGTATATATACGTGATAGCGTCGTTATTCATAGTAGAGAATATATCCGCAAACCCGCATTGGAGCAGTGTGATGAAATAAGCTCTGATACTCCTCCTACATGGAGAAACGGTCCGGTCCGGTCCAGATCAGGATAGCCTGATGTAAAATATAATAAATTATGGTAAGGCATACTGGATCAGGACCCGGTCCGGTCCAGATCAGGATAGCCTGAAAGAAATTACGCGAACTGAGCCTGAATCGCGCTAATGTTTTTAAGCGCACTTAGTATATATATACAGTTATCAGGACAGTCTAGCAGGGAGTCCATTTCTCAAAGTGGAGCAGTCGTAAGTAATAGGAAATAGTTAATTAGTAGTTAATTATTAGAAGTTAATAAATAAAATTTAATAAATAATAATAATTAATTAATAACATAAAAGTAAATAACAATAATTAATATTTAAAGTAAAAACATAAATAAATAATACATTGTGTCGCGGCTTAGCAAGCAACCCCATCTAGTGTGCAGATGGTGGCACACGTGAAGTTTTGAATGGTTGCCACCGTTGTCCACTGTGTGGCGCTGAAGCGATCGATTTTTTTTATATAAATTCATTTAGACGGTGACTAGAAAATATTAATTCGAAATTAAACGTAAGCGCTCCGAACATCTCTCTTCGTATAAAATTAAAATATTGTAAACCGCGACATTAAACGTAGTTAAAATTAGTCTACGTTGTTTCATTCGAAGATCTCCGTAGTTTGACTGATCGTTGCTGCCCCATAATTTGGTCTTCGAGCCGTATTTACCAAGAAGGATTTACCAAGAAATTGGACTTCGCGCCGACTGCTATTCGTCAAGGAAAATTCGACGCAGCTACTTCTTCAGTCAACGGTCAGGTCTTATTTCCTTTCTACTCCTTTCCCGTAAACGTTTGAATTAA
This sequence comes from Melitaea cinxia, assembly GCF_905220565.1. Lineage (NCBI taxonomy): Eukaryota > Metazoa > Arthropoda > Insecta > Lepidoptera > Nymphalidae > Melitaea > Melitaea cinxia. Next base: position 16,969,637 of record NC_059401.1, read on the forward strand.
AAATCGTATCATTTACATTTCAGGCTAGTGACGTTTCTTTGCGATTTGTGCTGATTCAAAGTCTTCGTATAACCGTGAGTACCTTACATTATTCTTACACGTAGGCCTCTAAAATGTCCACTGAAGATAAATTATCAGTGCCTTCGGCAGCTTCCCCCTTGGGAAAACAACTAAAAGATATTTCCGAACTCAAAAAACAGCGAGGTAATTTGAAAGGTCGGTTAACACAGTTTAAAAAATATTTAGATTCATTGCCATGTAATTCTATATCTCAAGTTCAAGTTAAAGAAGTTAAATTAAGAATGCAAGCAGCTCAAGATCATTTTAATACTTTTAACAACATTCAAAATCAAATTGAGCTAATTTTACCCGAGTCGGAATATACAGCAAACTTTGAGTATATAGAATCTTTCGAATCATTATATTTTAACGTTCTCGCTACAGCTGAAAGTATAGTCGAAAATACCGTTGAAAGTTTAAAATGTAGCAGTAAATCGTCAGTACAATCGAATGTTAAGCTGCCGGACATAAAATTACCCTCCTTTGATGGTTCGTTTGATCAGTGGCTAGAATATAGGAATTCGTATATTACTATGATACACAACCGTTCAGATTTAGACGAAATTCAGAAATTTCATTATTTAAAGGCTTCACTGAGCGGTTGTGCGTTACAAGTTATAAGCGCTTTGGAATTTACAGCGAGTAATTACGTGCATGCCTGGGATCTACTTCATAGTAGATTTCATAATACGCGACTTCTTATACAGAACCACTTGAAATCATTATTTTCTATCACTCCGCTCAAACAGGAATCCCACTTGCAGATTCGTAGGTTAATAGATACTACACTGAGAAACCTGCGTGCTTTAAAATCATTAAACGAACCTACTGAACATTGGGATACAATAATTATATACTTAGTTGTATCTAAATTAGACGCATCTACTGAGCGGGAATGGGAGAATTATAAGGGATCAATTTTAACTGATTCGAATAAACGACTAAAATTAGATGATTTACTGACATTCTTAAGAAATAAATCGAATACCCTCGAGATGATTAGTTCTAGTCAAAATAAGTTGCCTCAATGTAAGCCTCACGTTATAAGCGAAAATAAGCATTACCAATCAAAAGGCCATGTCATAGGGCATACTTACACGTCTACTAATTATAATAAAAATAATTCTAAGAAGTCATTTAGTTCTAATAAACGAATTTCTCCAGACAATAATAGTTGTTTCTTGTGCAATGGTAATCATCTACTCTATACGTGCTATAAATTTTTAAATTTGTCTGTTAAAGATAGACTTAAATTCGTTGAAGATAACAAACTATGCAGTAATTGTTTACGTTGTTCAGGTCATTCTGCAACGGAATGTATGTTCGGACCGTGCAAGCAATGTCGGAACAAACATAATACTTTATTACATATTAATAATAATTTAAATAAATTCGAATATACGCAAAGCGGGCGATCAGCTGATTTAAACGAGACTCGTGAAGCGGCCGGTCGGTCGACTGCGCTTCATAGCGTAGCTACTTGCCACGCGCGGCCGCGAAGTACATTACAACCGGTTTTGCTATGCACTGCGTTGGTAGATATAATAGATCGGAATAATGAAATTTTTACAGCTCGCGCGCTTTTGGATAACGGCAGTCAACATAGTTTTATTTCAGAAAAATTATTTAAACGTTTGAATACGAAACCTATACAGTCCACTATACGTATATCGGGCGTTGGTATGTGTAAAACGCAATCGAATAAATTGTGTGAAATAATTATACGTTCTAAGATAAACGATTATAGTACAAAAATTCGGTGCTACATTTTGCAGCACATTACGTTTAGTTTGCCTACAACAAACATTGATAATAAATTTATACGTATACCTAATAATATTCGTCTTGCGGATCCGTCATTTAATATTTCCTCGGCTATAGATTTACTAATCGGTGCTGATTTATTCTGGGAATTATTGTTAAACGATAATAGAATTCGATTAGAAAAGGGACCTTACCTCCAAAATTCTAAATTAGGATGGTTATTGTGTGGCCCGCTTTATACGTCGCAATTAAAAGACAGTGAAACCGATCAAGTTTATTGTAATTTTAATCAAACTTTAGATGACAATTTAAAACGTTTCTGGGAAATAGAAAACGTATCTCAGTCCAGTAACATTCTTACTGCTGATGAGCGTATATGCGAGGATCTATTTAAAAATACGACTAAACGAGACATCGATGGTAGGTTTTCAGTACGCATTCCTTTGAAACAATCACCAGATGTTTTAGGTAATTCGTATAATTTAGCAAAAAATAGGTTTTTCGCATTAGAACGTAAACTTGAGCGCACACCAGAATATAAACGTATGTATCGTGACTTTATAAACGAATATGAATCGTTAGGCCATATGACACGTGTGAATAAGGTTGAATATCCTAACTTTTTCTTGCCGCATCACGGTGTTTTTAAAGAGCACAGTTCAACCACTAAGCTGCGTGTAGTCTTCGAGGCGAGTGCTACAACTACTTCTTCTAAGTCACTTAACGATATTCAGTACCCGGGACCGGCTCTTCAAAATGACATTTTTTCTATACTTTTACGATTTAGGCGTTATAAATACGTAGCCTGTGCGGACGTAGAGAAAATTTTTCGTCAGGTCCTTGTTCAGCAGGATCAAAGGTCACTGCAGTATATCGTTTGGCGTGACAATCCTACAGATCTGTTAGGTATATATCAGCTTAATACCGTAACTTATGGTACGGCATCAGCGCCGTATTTAAGTATGCGTTGTATACGTCAGCTCGCATACGATTGTGATGACGTCATCACAGCTCGGGTAATAACTGAAGATTTATTCGTTGACGATTTAGTTACTGGCAGTGATGATCATCATGAACTAATATCCATTTGTGAAAAAGTTTCAGCGACTTTACGTTCGGGATTTTTTGTACTACGTAAATGGATATTTAACTCGGAACTCGCTCATACTCAGGTAACACAGCAGTTTAACGGTGAACACACGCAAAATAAAACCTTAGGTATTGGTTGGTATAGCGATAGTGACTACCTACATTACACTACCCAAATAGACGAGTATAACAATATACCTAAGTTGACTAAACGAGTAATGTTATCAATAATATCACAAATCTACGATCCGTTGGGTTTATTATCGCCTACCGTAGTTATTTCTAAAATTTTACTTCAAAGGTTATGGCTGAGTAAGCTCGATTGGGATACGCCAGTACCTCGCGATATCGAACTTATTTGGAATAAATTTATGTTAGTTTTAAAAGGATTAAATGAATTAAAAATTCCTCGTTACGTAATGAGCGACTACACGCAATACAAAGAACTGCACATATTCACCGACGCGTCACAAAGTGCATACGGCGCTTGTGCTTATGTACGTACGTATAACCATGATTCTGAAATCGTCGTAAAATTATTATGCGCAAAAACTAAAGTTGCTCCCTTAAAGTCTAAAGATATCCCGAGGCTAGAACTTTGTGGTGCTTTATTAGGCGCAAAACTTTATAAAAAAATTATCGACGTTATTCGTTTAACATTTTCAAGGGTCATCTTTTGGACTGATTCGACCATCGTCATCGGTTGGGTTAAGATGTCACCACATCTCTTAAAACCGTTTGTACAAAATCGCGTAACCGAGTTAAACGAGCTGACAGGTGACTCCGAGTGGTTGCATGTGTCGAGCGAAAACAACCCAGCTGATTTATTGTCTAGAGGATTAGCCTTTGATTCTTTGATTAATTGTGAACTTTGGTGGAACGGCCCGTCTTACTTGCAATGTCATAATAATTTTGATTCGTTAAATAATAATATAATTAATTTAGAAAATTTGCCTGACTTAAAATCAAATGTAGTACACAATTTTAGCAGTTTCGAAAACTTAGATTTTATTCAATTTAATAAATACTCGTCTTTCACAAAACTTAAACGCGTATGGGCCTACGTACTTCGATTCATAAACAACGTACGAGGGGGCGAGGCTAATAGATACAAAACAAAACAAACCGGCTCGTTATCAGTGTCCGAACTAGAGGAAGCGCAGTATACGTTGATTCGTTTTGCACAAATGCAATCATTTCCGACGATTTATGATAATTTGCTGAATGAAAGAAGTTACACAGGTAATAATAAAGAATTAAATCGTGTATCTGGATTAAACGTGTTTTAGACGATAAGAAATTAATTCGTGTTGTAGGTCGACTTCGAAACTCGTCTAATTTCAATTTTAATAAAAAACATCCGTTTTTAATGTGCAGTCGACACTCGATGTCTACTTTGTTGGTCAATCATGAGCACAAGAGGCTACTTCATGCAGGACCTCAACTTATTTTATACACCCTGCGCGAGACATGGTGGATGTTAAGTGCAAGAGGTCTTGTGAGAAAAATCGTACGTCAATGTGTTACATGTTCTCGATTTAACAATAGGATACCTAAGCCTATAATGGGAAATTTACCATCTGAACGTCTGGATGCGGGATTTCCGTTTGAGCGGACCGGTGTTGATTATGCTGGACCTATTATGATAATGAATCGTAAAGGAAGAGGTGCTAGGCAAATGAAATCGTATATTTGTTTATTTGTCTGTTTCATAACTAAAGCTGTACATATCGAACTAGTCACGAGCCTTTCGACGGACGACTATATTTTAGCTTTGAAACGTTTCAGTGGTAGACGCGGAAAACCAGTAGCTATTTATTCCGACAATGGTAGAAATTTTGTTGATGCTGAAAAAGAAATTCGAAATTTAATTCATAATAATTCACAACAAATAAACGATTACGCCTTATGTGAGGGTATTGACTTTCATTTTATTCCACCGTATGCGCCGCATTTTGGAGGTCTGAGAGTGGTGTAAGGTCTTGCAAACATCACCTTAAACGTATTGTTGGTAACGCCAAATTAACATACGAGGAAATGAATGCGGTTTTAATTCAAATCGAAGCCGTTTTAAACTCTCGTCCACTGTCACCCTTATCCACCGATCCTACCGATTTCACTCCCCTCACTCCTGGTCACTTCCTCACGGGCCGACCGTTAACTTCGCTGCCATGCGAGACCATTTCTGACGCTACAGGTCTGACGATGAACCGGTACCGCCGTATAGAGCAGTTGCGGCAGCAGTTCTGGCGGAGGTGGTCCAGAGAATACATCGGAGAACTTCAACAGAGAACCAAGTGGAAAACTCATCATGACGATTTAACCATTGATCATCTCGTCCTCATCAAAGATGAAAATTTACCACCACTTAAATGGCGTCTGGGACGCATAACTCGCATTTACCCGGGGACTGATGGTGTTACACGTGTGGCCGACATCCGTACCGCAACCGGAACGACGAGGAGGGCGTTTTCGAAAATTTGCCCTTTGCCGCTGCAGCCATCCAACGATGAAGCCTGATGTTGGAAGCCGGTGTTTCCAAGGCGGGGGGTATGTCGCGGCTTAGCAAGCAACCCCATCTAGTGTGCAGATGGTGGCACACGTGAAGTTTTGAATGGTTGCCACCGTTGTCCACTGTGTGGCGCTGAAGCGATCGATTTTTTTTATATAAATTCATTTAGACGGTGACTAGAAAATATTAATTCGAAATTAAACGTAAGCGCTCCGAACATCTCTCTTCGTATAAAATTAAAATATTGTAAACCGCGACATTAAACGTAGTTAAAATTAGTCTACGTTGTTTCATTCGAAGATCTCCGTAGTTTGACTGATCGTTGCTGCCCCACATTGGAAAAAATAAACGGAAATAAATATCATAATAATTATGTTAAGTAACATATTTATAATATCAATTCGCTTTTTTTTTTGTTAAACAATTTTTTCAAGAATATACGTTCGTGTTTTTTAAAAGGACCGGACTGAACCGGCTGATCAGGATGAAATGAGATTTCCTGATCTGGACCCGATCAGGAAATTTCATCTCATCCTGATCACGTTCATTCAGGAGTCCAGGACAGCCCAGGTCTTGACAGAGTTAAAGGCTTTCTCGTAGTCCACAAACGCCATAAACAGCGGCTAATTATATTCATCTGTCTCTTGAATAATCTGCAGAACAGTATGGACGTGGTTTAGAGTGCTGTAGCCATTTCAAAACGCAGCCTGCTCCGGTGATGAAAAAAAATACAACAAACATTTTGGACGAACTTCGTTTGAAAATACCTCTAGATCACGTCATCTCAACGATACAAACTTTATTACTAAGTTTACTCTAGTTTCTAAATAAGGTTTATGTGTTCCGTACTCTAAACAACCATACCAAGTCCAATGGAATCCTATTACTATGACTAACAATATGAGGAAAGAGAATAGTCAGTGGTAATTCAGAAAGAAGCCTATGACCACTACTACCTTGGAACTTAAAAAGCCGACCGATGGCGGGGTAACAATCCAACTGCTGGCTTTGAAATATACAAGCCGAAGACGGGCAGCAGAGTGAGAAAGCCAGCCAGTGTGGTGACTATGGGCAAAACACATGATTTCACGCCATTTTTGGCGTGAACTTGTGAAGGCCTATGTCCAGTAGTGGACAGCGAAAGGCTGATGTGATGATGATGATGATGTGATGACCAGCAGCGGGATGTTACCGACTGAATGGTGACCTAGATCAGTGGTAATCAAAATTGACAGGTAGTATATAATCACTGTAAAGCGTCATTCTCTAGCGTAACTATCAGCGTAACTATCGTCCACAAATAATAGTTTAAATAAATATAGAGATACCAGGTTTTTATGGTAGTCGGACTAGACTTAAGGATTTTTGTACTTGACAAGGTAACCCTAAATAATGCGTCGCAATCATCATTACCGCGAGACCACTCAGACGATAGACGCTGGAGGCAGTCTGCTATTCAGGGGGTCGGAATCGTAAAGTGCGTCTATATTACCGAAAATGCATAAGTATCGTCTTTACAACTGAATAAGAGTACCTCTAAGTAATTGTAATGAAACAACTTTATCGGACTTTATCGTGGCTTAAAAGTTTTTTAGATGTCCGACGTTTCGTATATTTTACAGAAACCATGGTTACGGGAGGAATGTCCTCCCGTGACGGTATATATTATGTTTAAATAAATATACACTTAAATATTTATCTTGCTTAAGATATTATTTTTATGAAATCTATCAACGAACAGTGCAAATGATTCTTATACCGCTGTAACCCCGATAAAATTCAAAAAAATTGAAAGAATGATTAACAAGATATTTGTGAAGAAAATAATGCTCTGATAGTTACCTTCTCCTAATGTATTCATTACTATTATTTCATCTTCTATTAATTATTACTATTATTGTTCCAATCCTTCTCCTACATTGAGAAAAAGACCTTAGCCCAAGCGTGGAATGTTACAGGTTGAATTTCTTCTTCATTTTCAGATATATTAGAGAATTTTACCAGAAAATTGATTACATTTTAAGCGTATATCAAAGTGAATATATTCCACATGTTAATAATTAAACTACAGATCTTGAGTGTTTAGTATAACAGCAAAGCGATTATAGTTTCAATTATGTATTTTGTGTTAAATACATAATATTAATAGAGGCTAAATAAACGTTAATACGACCTGATAAGCGACGAAGCTCAGACACGTGTAATCTCATACCCACTAATATTGTATTATTCCAGTAAATCTAAATCAAGAGAAGTAATACTAATCAATTTATTATGATGAAGTATATGTACTAGCTGACCCGTGCCCATTCATCATTACAGCCTATACAGTCCACTGCTGGACGTAGGCCTCCACAAGTTTACGCCAAAAATAACGTAAACTCATGTGTGTTGCCCATAGTCACCACGCTCCCATAGTCACCATGCCCATTCATTTAACGTTAATTATTTTTGTGCTGCAAATATATAGTTCTTTTTTGTTTTTTTTTGGTATCACAGGGGGACCTGAATGATATCCAGGATGCCCGGGTAGAAATTTCTAGACCGTATGTTGGCTTCAGCACTTGGGGTTGCAATATCGACCAAAACTCCTGCGTGAGCCTTTAGTCGCTTTAATTGGAGGGTCCCGGATCTGCAGGCAACAGGATCCCTTCAGCGACAGGCTGGCCTCGGCAGAAAGGCCAGACTTCTCCTCCATGGGGTCTGTCCGGCTCACCTCTGAACAACAAAATGTATAGCAGCCCTGCGGTCACCAAACCAACTGCCTAGCATGGTGACTATGAGCAAAACACACGAGTTCAGGCCGTATTTGGCGTGAACTTGGGGAGGCCTATGTCCAGCATTGAACTACGATAGGCTGAAGTGAGATTATTAGAATATCACAGAACGAGTACTATAAATATTTTATACTATTACACGTTTCATTCAGAATGAGTGTCTAACCTATCTCTCTGTAAACGACTACAAGTAGAATTCACAGCTTTATCGGGGGTCTTAAACACCTCAATTAGTCCTCATTACCAGCGCAACAGCCATTACTGTGACCGCTGTAGAAATTAATCGTCAAAAACATCACTCGTACTGAGTGCTCTTTGGTATACAATAACACGGACCAAAGTTGTGCCTAAAGATAGTTCTGTCATTAATAATGTACATGACTGGTGACTTTAGTTGTATAGACATTTAAAGCCTATTCTATTTACTTAGGTTTTTTAGGTAGGTCCTTTTGGACCTAATTATTTCATCTCTACTAATAAATTGTAATATTTAAATTCATAAGGAATGAATATAAATATCTGGCAGATAAAGTAGAATCTGATGGAGAAAAAGAAGGATAAAGTTGGTAACGTAACTAACTTTGTTCAAAGTTTAGAAAACTAATTAACGAAAATACCCCAGAGTCTAGAGATGACATGTCATTTATGAACTCGATCATAAGCTACACTGTTACAAAATATTGCCCTATGTAACTTATTACTTGGAATGATGTAATAAAAACTTTAACAACTTTAAATTAAAATAAAACTAATTATGTGTTGGAAGTTTCACTAAAACTTATTTATTATACGTGTAATAACTTTTCATTATGACTTTTTTGTTATATAATAAAATAGACAAATAAAATGTATTGATACAGGAATATTTACAGAAACAGGTGTAATTAAAATCTCTAGTTGTTGGATTTTCAATGGATTTCCATTAGAAGTTGATTGAAGATAGCTGTATACGAATTTTAGATTACTTGATTCAGTATGTGACATCCCACTGTTGGATATAAGACTCCATGTAGGAGAGAAGTTTGCGAATATTTGACAAATATTTTTGACAAATAATAAAATAATTGTGTATGAGTAATATTATTTCTTACATAATATTAATTATTTGTACTTTAGATTTACTAATATTTTAATAAAACCATTACGCAATAGTCTTGAAGTAGACAAACTAATAAGATACTTTTACTTTCGTTCTTGTTAGTCCAGTTAAAATGTTCTTTAGAGCACAAATTTCGCAACTCAAATATGTAACAAATTCTAAATTAATTTGCATTCATTGATTTGCATTAATTGCTTCCAATAGTGCCATTATAGCACGACTGATTTCACAAATGTCAAGTAGAACGTGGAAGACACTAAGGACATCTTTGAAGGACATCAGAAGTAAAATCTCAAGTCTGTAAATCTGTCAACTGTCAAATGTTATGTACGTTTTGTGTACATTTATATACTGTTACTAGCTAACCCCGCAAACGTCGGGTATGCACTAAAAATTTTATAATATTTTATTAACCCTCTTAACCCCCCCCCCCCTATAACTTAGGAGTATGAAAAATAGATGTTAATACAATATAATACATAAAAAATTTCATAATACATACAAAATTTCATGAAAATCGGTCAAGCCGTTTCGGAGGAGTTTAACTACAAACACCGCGACACGAGAATTGTATACATTAGATTTATATTTTCATGACATTTGCGAACGTGTCAAATTCGAAATATTCGCCATATTAGTAGATATATAGATATAGTAAAGACGAGAAAAAAGATTAAATGCTTTGACTTGGGTTTGTCTGATTCTTTTATGATCTTTATTAATTAAATATACATTAATTTAGAGTGCTTTATTCCGGCAGTTAGTGAGTTTTTTTTTCTTTTAACTAAGTATATAAGGTGAAGGATAAATTTATTCTTTACCTTTTAACGATGTAATCTACAAAGTTTCGCGCTTATAATATTTGTAGGGATTAAATCGTTGACAGATTTGAGAGTAATACAGTGGTGATAAAAGTTTAATCTTTTGCTTTTTGTTTTAGCACTTGGTTATGCGTAAGCTTTTGTCTACATTGTAACGTTGACTATAAAAAGGTAATTATGTTGGAGTCTGCCCTTGTGGATCTTCCGACTATCCACGGAGAGCATTTTAAACTGTCGGCCACAGTGAATACTATAAATACCTAATAGTAATTTTACTCATAGAAATATGTTCGCTAACCCTCAGTGGGAAAAAAAACGTCAGCGTCGGACCACGACCCAGTTTTACTAGGCGTCACAGGACTGTCGATCTGTAGTTTGTATGACAAATCGCCTGTGGTATTAATATAATTATAATGCATGTTTAATAAAAGGCATGGGCATTTTAAGCCCGTGGATGTAAATTTAAAAAAAAAAAACCCTCAGTGGAGCAACGTGGTGACTTAAGCTCCGACACATGTTCCTAGTGGAGTAAGCAGTGGGATGTTACAAGCTGACGAATTATGATGATTCTAATAGTTTACTGTTGTGAAAGTCCTATAAACGATGACCACTCAGTTTGAATATTTATATATTTATTTATATCCTGTGGTTTTTCCCACTTCATCTAAATATATCTGTATATTCATATGAGTGACAGAATGAATAATCAAAATATAAAGAAATAGTTGTAACCTGCGCGCGTTGTTTTTTTTTTTTTTTTTGGTCGCAACAACTCAGAAACCTTTGTGGGCCCATCCACAACACTTTTCTGAAGATCGTGACATAATAAAATGAATAGTTTACGATTCTATAAAGGACTTACAGACAAACATTCATTTTTATATATATAGAAGATCAGAGAGATACGGAATTACTGTTAATAGGATTAAGACGTCGATATTTGTAATAAATTGATTGTAATCTAATACAATCAAAGATAATTGTATAAAAGCTGCTTCAATAGGAGTGTTCACTTCGCCAAAAGCTTTTAATTAAAAAACGAGAAAGAGACAAGGAAAAAAAATACAAAAACAGACTTATGAAAGTATTTTTACTATTTAGAGTTGTCGTCTTATATTTAAAAATTTAATTATTTAACGAACATCTATAATATAAAAATGAGTCGCTGAATGTGTTGCTAAGCGCAAAACTCGAGAACGGTTGGACCGATTTCGCTAATTCTTTTTTTAAAATATTCCTTGAAGTACGAGGATGGTTCTTACGGAGAGAAAAATTCTAAAAAAAAAAAATTTAAATTTCCTGAAAAAGTCTAAAAACAACACTTTTCTATACTCCCATACAAAATTTTTGTGATAATACTTAAAAGTCAATTTGAACTTTAATACCATACGATAAAGTTTGTGTTAGGCGATACGAAGTTCGCCGGGTCAGCTAGTTATATATAAAAAACATTGCCCGGATCATCGTGCATAGAAACCTTGAGAACACTAAAGCTCTTTTAGCACAAAAACTAAAGTAGGTGACCGACATAGCCTCAAAAATATACAAGATAATACGGCGATATGAGGAGCTACGTTTAAAACGCATGCACGTTACATAATGCACTATGTATTTAAAATGTACGTATAATAAAAAAAACATCCGACGATAGGTACTTATGTGATAAAAAGATAGCGGGCAACTAATCTGCAGTACACTGACTACTTAATAAGCACTTAACTACGGAATTATCAATTCTAACTTTTTTATATGTATTATAATGCTTAGCATTCTCTATCATTCCTTTTAGGAAACGGCTTGTAATAAAAAAAATCCACTGTTTACTAATATATAAACTCTTAAGAAGAACTCTTTATATCAATTATTTTTTTATACGACTAGGTCATCAAGCAAGCGTACGGCTCACCTGGTGGTAAGCGATTACCGTAGCTTATAGACGCCTGCAACACCAGAAGCGTCGCAAGCGCGTTGCCGACCTTACCCCCAATCCCCCCAGGAGCTTCGGTCACCTAACTCACCCGAGGAACACAACACTGCTTGAAAGCAGTATTATTTAGCTGTGATCTTCCGGCCCGCTGGACCGACGATCTACGTAAGATTGCCGGTGTAGGCTGGATGAGTATTGAGGAAAATCTGGATGTCTGGAGCGAACTTGGGGAGGCCCATGTTCAGCAGTGGACTGCAATAAACTGACTGATCTTCTGTAAGGTCGAGGTACTTTCTCACCTAGATTAGATACACCCTCTGAAGATTATTAACTGTGTGAAATATTTGACAGTTGAAACAAAATTATATTTATATTATCACAACTATATGGTTCGTTATCGTTATGACTTTTTTAACTAAAAAAAAAAAAAAATTAAATTAATTTTAAAAGTAACAAAAAATTATATTAATTTTGAAAGACTGTTCAATTTTTAAATTAATGTAACAAACAGTGTTTTATATACGCTTCATTCTGTAATATCCCACTGCTGGGCATAGGCCTCTTTCCCCATGTATGAGAAGGATTAGAGCTCAATCCACCTGCTCCAATGCGGGTTGGCGGAGTGTTTTATATACCTATACAATATACACATATGAAGGACAAACACGGCGTCTGTCTGTCTGCCAGCTCCGATAACCTCGAGTGCCACTCAACTCGTACTATCTACTAACAATATAAAAACCATTTGTAATGTTCGTTGATAAATTCCATAAAAATAATATCTTAAAGAAGATTAATAAATAAGTGTATATTTATTTAATACAAAATATATTTTGCATTAAGAATGTTAAAAAAATATTAATTTCTATGCTTTAAATACGCATTATTTTTAAAATAAATATAAAGCGAGAAATGCTAGTTATTACATTATGTTCATCCTACTAAAGTTATAAGCGCGAAAGTTTGTGTGTATGGATGTATCGATGTTTGTTCCCCTTGTACGCAAAAACTACCGAATGGATTTTAATAAAAGTTTACAATAATATAGCTTATACATTAGAATAACACATAGGTTATAGTTTTTAAAGATAGTGTATGAATTGTCCAAAATATAACGATAATTGTCAAGTAAATCGGAAAAAAATCTGCCATCTGCGAGTTATTCTAGCGTACGCTGCAAAAACTGTAGAGTTTACATGTATAATTTATATGTATCAAAGAAATGTTTATCTTAATTAGTCCTACAAAAAAGTCCGCGACAGCATATATCTATATTTTATGAGTAAGCTATTATCACAAAAGCAGTGAACCATAAATATAATAAAAACTGATATTAATTTTTAACCGACTTACAAAAAAGGAGGAGGTTCTCAATTCGACTGTATTTTTTTTTTTTTTTTTTTATGTATGTTACATCAGAACTTTTGACCGGGTAGACCGATTTCGACAAATTTTGTTTTAATCGAAAGGTTGTGTGTGCCAATTGGTCCCATTTAAATTTATTTGAGATCTAAAAACTACTTTTCGAGTTATATCTAATAATGCGTTTTTACTTGACGCTTTTTTCGTCGACCTACGTTGTATTATACCGTATTACTTTCTACTGGATGTACCGATTTTGATAATTCTTTTTTTGTTGGAAAGGGGATATTCTTAGTTTGGTACCGTGATAAGGAAACCAGGATATGAAGATGGGATCCCAGAGAAATCGAGGGAAACTCTCGAAAATCCGTAATAACTTTTTACTGGGTGTACCGATTTTGATAATTTTTAATTTAATCGAAAGCTGATGTTTATCATGTGGTCACATATAAATTTTATCGAGATCTGATGACTACTTTTTGAGTAATCTTTGATAACGCGTAGTTGCTTGACTATTTTTTCGTCGATCTACGTTGTATTACTTGTCGATGTAATTGAAGTCGGTTTTTTTTTCGTTTGCGAGCAAACACAATTATCTAATGCACATTTGGTCGTAACAAATTGATTTTTATGTTACAGAACCAATTTTGACGAATTTTGGTACAAAGATATATATTTAGAAGATAATAAGCTACTCGAAGTAGTTACTAATTCTGCGCAGACAAAGTCGCGGGTATCAGCTAGTTTTATAATAAAGTCGGACTGAAAAGCAGTATCGTTAGTAATAGGATTTTTCTTGGCACCATTTGGTTATAAAACTATTATATTATGTAGGTGAGAAAATCTCATTATTATTTATTTAATAAAAAAAAGTACCCAACGTAAGAGCAAAAATTCGCGCATACACAACGGTTCACGATATAATTCAAAAGTAGAATTAAAAATATTTTATTTCATTTAAGTAGTATCTTCTCATAAAGCGAAGAAGGCAAGAAATTTTTATTTAATTAAAAAATATAATATATACTTAAGTGGAGCAAAAAATTCGCGCGTAACTGTCTGCGATATAAAAAAAAAAAAAACAAAAATTAAAGTAAACAAATATTTCATACTAGCTGTGCCCGCGGTTACACCCACGTTAATTTGAGGAAAAAAAAGGTACTAAAATATTTTTATGGTACATTATCTCCTAACTAAATGCTTAAAGCATTAAAGACACTGTGTGGCTACGGCACTAAAGAATTTAGCCACCCCCTCTCATCCTGTGGGTGTCCTAAGAGTCGACTAAGGGATAACAAGGTTCCACAACCATCTTGGAACTTAAGAAGCCGACCGATGGCGGGATAACCATCCAACTGATGGCTTTGAAATACACAGGCCGAAGACGGGCAGCAGCGTCTTTGGTGCGACAAAGCCAGTACTGCGGTCACCAACCCGCCTGCCCAGCGTGGTGACTATGGGCAAAACACATGAATTCACGTTATTTTTGACGTAAACTTGTGGAGGCCTGTGTCCAGCAGTGGACTGTATAGGCTGTAATGATAATGATGATGATTAAAGACAAAGTTATTTTCCACATTTTTTTTCCAGTACTTCTCATTAGTAACAGTTCATGTGCCTGGCTAATAGTAATGCAATACAATCATCTTTTAATTTTTTTGTTATTTTTAATTCGTTGCGGAATTATTTTAAAACTATGATATCTTCTAATACATTAATATCGAATGATATCAAGGACACTTTTGTTTAAAAGAATACTTGTGATGAATAACGTATTTATTTTTATCTTGCCTATAACCACTTTCGCAAATATTCGCTTTATTTTAAAAGAAAATTGATTCCCATAAAAGACGATATAATGAGTTAACCTCAAAAGATATATATGTCGCGGATTTTTTTAATGAACACTTAATGACGATCAATCCGTCATACAACTCATATTTAATTTTTGGGTAGCTTTAACCGTTTACGCAGCGCACGCAACGAAAGCTCTCAAAAAAGAATATTTTATCGCGTTTTCGTAACACTTCTTCTTAAATGCTCAGCTCCTATTCGTCGTAGCGTGACACTATATAGCCTTCTTCGCTAAGTGGACTATTCAATACAAAAAATATTTTTTCAATTCGAACCAATAGTTCCCAAGCACGTTTAAACAAATAAACAAACCTTTCCTCTTTATAATATTAATATAGATATCGAACAAAGAAACAGCCGCATATTACGCGAACTCGACTGTGACTCACACCGACACACTTAAAATGCAAATCGATTAACGACGAATCAATAAAAGATTATAATTTTTGACAGGCCTCTTAATTTCGTAAAAGGAGTTATTAGCATAATGATGAATAATTGAAGAGTACTTAAATTATTAGTAGAAAGCACAATTCTGTACTCTTTAAATAGGGCAGTTAATACTCTACGGTCTCCACGCTAAAGTTATTCTGTCTGCAGCGCGGCGTGTGCGAGTGAGTGGGTGATATAGTAATAGAAGAGTTCAGAACATGACCGAAATCGATGTTAGAATGAAAGAGCATGCTACGTTCTATCTCTTTCGTCTTAAGTTCACGTGTACTCTATGCACCCAAGCTTATTATTATCAATCGGCGTTTTCGCATTTCGTAGTTTTCGTACAACGTTGATAAAACAAATGCTATAACTTTTTTTAGGAGGAAGTGCGAGCGTCATTATCAAAGATAACATATGATTTATAAACATTTGTAATGAAAACATGATGTTGCCGTATCATCTCTTGTGTACTTATTTAAGCATACTTCTAATAATAAGTTGTTATTGTCATTTTTTAACCGACTTCAAAAAAGGAGGAAGTTACTCAATTCGACCGTATACGATATATATTGTATATATATCTACATTTTTTATGTATGTTCGGGGATATTGATAACTCTTTTTTTGGTGGAAAGAAGATATCTTAAGTGTGGTACCATGATAAGGAAACCAGAATCTGATGATGGGGTCCCGAAGAAATCGAGGGAAACCCTCAATAATGCGCATGACTTTTTGCTGGGTGTACTAATTTTGATGATTTTTAAATTAATCGAAAGTCGATATTTATCACGTGGCCACATTTAAATTTCATCGAGATTTGATAACAATTTTTGGAGTAATCTTTGATAATGCATATTTACTTGACTATTATTTCGTCTACTTACGTTGTATTACTTGTCGATGTAATTGAAGTCGGTTTTTTTTTCGTTTGTCAGCAAACACAATTACGAGTATATGGTTAATCTTGTGAATGATTTTACTTGAATCTGAAAAGAGAACGCAATAAAAATTTCGTAGAAATTTATTTAATCGAAATAATGACCAAATAAAATATATTATTACAATCATCTTATTGTAATTTTAGTTTGGCCTACCAGGTATTTATTTAACAAACAAAATTCAAACTGAATGACTTGATATAATAACTTTATTCATAACAAAAGCAACGAAATACTTTCTTGATATAAACATTAATTGTTTACGAGAAATTTAATACCATTGAAAATATTTTTTTTTTATTGTCTGTTTTGTTTTTTTAATGATTCATTTATGACGTATCTGAGAGCACACATAGGTACGTAAATAAAATACACAATAATAAACGAGGTTAGTAAGTATGGAGGAATCTTCTTCCGAGAATTTACTGTGAACGGTTTTAAATAAAATGTTTAGTTTTTAAGCTCTGTTGTAGAATTTTTCTGTAGATAAATATTCGTACTTGAGCGTATTATGTATATATTTTTTTATTACTGACAATTTATTTTTTGATTTGTATTAATTTATCGTTTTATCGTATGTATTGATATTGATATGTCATGTTTGGTTAAATACAAATTTGTTTTGTAATAGTGAAAAAAAGTTAAACAAAGTGAAATCTGTATACTTATTAGACTTTTCGTGAGGATCATTATATGGTATCCCGATATTTGCCATTTAAATAGCATGAAATAAAAATACGTAGGAACTTATTTCTTTTTTTCAAAAAAAAAAAAAAAAAAAATATGCATTAACATACATTCTACATTCAAACATTCATCACTTTTTAATTTTTATATACACGTCCACATGTTTTTGTCTATATGTATAAATTTATTCCTAATTAACTAATTGCGACTCAAATTCAATAAAATTTTATGAAGGAACTAAAATTTGCAACAATTTTACATTTAGTTTCAAAGTACCTAGTTTTTTATTGCAAAAATTCTTATCTTCCGTGTGTGTTTGTTTTTAATTTACCGATTATAATTTAAATTAAAAAAAAATATAGAATATTTTAAAACGAAACTTTAATAGCTTTAAAAAAATAACAAATGTTGAACTAAGTTGCGTTTTACTTATAAAATTATGTCCTTATTTAATTAATATTTTAAACTTAGTTATTATTAAAAGGGTGGGGTAAATGAAAGACCCTGAAAAAACTCATAATGTGATAAATAACATTAAGTCCCATGAGATTTTACTTACCGTGTTTTGTAATAGGTACATACCTACTGACCAAATTCATTTTGTCAAAAATAATAATAATAATAATAATAATAAATTACAGTGTTCTATTTATTACCTATAATAGGTACATACCTACTGACCAAATTCATTTTGTCAAAAATAATAATAATAATAATAAATTACAGTGTTCTATTTATTACCTATACAGTAAAAAATAATGATTGATCGATAAGTTTAAAGGTAAAAATAAAGACGGCAATGTATTTTCTAGCATACGAAAGAAACCATCGACACGTAATACAACTACGTAATCGATGGAACAGTCAATTAAATATACGTCATTAGGGATAACTCAAAAAGTAGTCGTCAATTCTCTTTCAAGTTTACCTGGAAACACGCGACAAACATTAGCTTTCGATTAAAAAACAAAAATCAAAGTCAGTACATACACCTAGTGAATAGTTATGAGATAACATACAAAAAATAGAGTCGACTTGAAAACCTTCTCTTGAAGTCCGTTAAAAACAAAGACAATAAGAACAATTTAATACTAATATCGATGTAAATAAATTTCAAAAGATTCTTTCGCCATGTATTATGTATAATTAGAATCAATTTTTAAACGAATAAAAAAAAGGAGGAGGTTATCAATTTGACTGTATCTTTTTTGTTACTTCATAACTTTTTACTAAGTTTTTATTAAGATTTTGATGGTTCTTATTTTAATCGATAGCTTGTGTTTGTCGCGTGATCCCGTGTAAATTTGATCAGGATCTGACGAGCACTTTTTGAGTTATCCCTAATAATGCGTATTCAATTGATTGTTTTACTACCTAGTTACATAGTCGCATTACTTGTAATTGAAGTCGGTTTTTTCTTCGTTTGCGAGCAAACACATGTATTCATTATCCAATACGTGGATTCATAAACATTAAACAGCTGTGTTGTTTCGTGTACTGTCGCCTTTGTTCGGAGCTAGGGACGTACTAGTATCATACATAACTATAAAATCCCTTCTAGAGTCGAGTTCGTTGTCTCGCATACGGCAGTCGGCAGTTCGGCACCGATACTCACTTGCTCAGTAGCATATGAAAACTCAACCAGCTTGGTTGTGTGTCGCCCGTCCGTGCGAAAAACAATTAAAAAAATACATATTGAATATTGAGGGCTTCCAGTGTATATTAATTTTTGTACTCGTTAAATTACGTAGTGTCGAGTGTTATTTGTGATATTATAACAGTTCATTTGGATTTGTGCATCAAAATCAGGTATTTAATTAACAGCTCTATTTTCATCTGAAATAACTATGTTTACTGCTGAAATTGTGAATGTTATTCATTTTATATAGTTTTTCATTCACTTGTACGGAGAAAATGCGTCGGGTTCACATTGATTCTTTTCAACATTGTGGTTATGATTTTTAGGCATGTCTATCTCTTTACGTTTTATTCATCATCAAAAAATGAAATACTTTCGTTTCTTTATTTTAGGTTATATTTTTATTAATAATTTAATACGCGACTTCAAAATCCGCAGTTTTAGACTGCAGCAAGGGCACTATTTAAGCATTCCGATGCACGAACATTTCACATGCGTTATTTTTTTTTTATAAGAAATCAATCATAAACGTAGAGCTGATGCATGAAAATCATCGCAATTTTAATTTATCAAAATCATCACATTAAAACAGCGAAAAAAAAGAAGTTTTGTACAGTGCAATAAATTATTACTAATTTGCTGACATCCATGGCGAAGATTTTTTTTTTCTTTTCATAATACGATTTTAAATTACGCTCAGACGTAATCGTTGCAGCAATAACTGGTTTCTTTTTCGTGGGGCAGAGGATTTCCAATCCCATCATCTTTATGTTGAAACGTTTCTCATAAAACGATCATTTGTTTCGTATAAAATAAAGATTTTTTATTAGAATGGCGTTATAATTTTAAAATGGCACGATTTGTAAACTGAGGAAGTTGGGATAACTGCTAATACAAAACGACGAAAACTTTTTCTATATAGGTCATTTATATCGAATTTATTGGGCGAGTAAGAATAATAAATAATTATTTGTTATTAATAATAAGTAACTACGTAAAGAAACCCTTTATTCATATCATGTTTATTGATTAAATTTTATAGTTGAATTGATGTAGCTAAATAATTAGTGACTAAATTTGAAAGAGGAAATTATTTCTTTATTTCTAATTTTTTTTTTTAAATTGTAAAGAGTACATAAGTTTGCGTTTAATTTTATACATGTATTTTTTTATTAATCTTTTTTATAGTGTAATCATTCAACTTCTAATATTTACAATTCATAATTGATAAAAAACCCCTTCGTTTTGATAATACCCACATTAAGTTTTCATTCTTGTTGCAGTCTGGCACTGTTTAAAATTTATGACACGATCTATACGCTTTGTATTTCACGTTTAATATAAATACACGCTTAACGTAGAAATTTTCGTAATTCATATTTTGCCAAAAAATAATTTGTTGTCATTTGACCTAATTTATACAATAACTTTTAAGAATTAATGATACATTAAGGAAGAAAATATATGAATAAGAAATTCTGAGGACTTGACCTGTATTCCTGACCAATATTTTTGTTCTTTTTTAACCGACTTCAAAAAACGGAGGACAGAGAAGGCTCTCAATTCAACTAAGTTTTTTTATGCGTTACGTCAGAGCTTTTGACTGGGTGAACCGATTTCGATGATTTTTTTTTAATCGAAAGGTGGTTCGTGTCAAGTGGTCCCTACTTTTAATTGTGATCTGACAACTACTTTTTGATTTATCACTAATAATGCGTATTTTAAGACAATTTTTTCGTCGACCAAAAAGTCCATGTAAAATAAAGTCGGTTTTTTTACTTTGCAAGCAAACACAATTATTTTATTTGTCAAAAAAGCTTTTAGGCACAAATGAGGTTTGCTATCTTACGGGCCGGTTTCACTAGTTGCGGGTAATGTTTATCATACAAATAAGTTACAAATAATTTTTGAGAGCGGGAGGAAGAATAGGCATTGATTTAAAAAAAATATTTTTTTATAAATCAATGAGAATAGGCCATCAGGACCTGATTCTCCTCAATTAATAAGCTGCAACTTTAAGATTATTATATGAAAATAGGATATCTCATAAAAATAGTAGAATTCTATGGTAGAAAAAAAAAACATATATATACGGTCGAATTGAGTAACCTCCTCCTTTTTTTGAAGTCGGTTAAAAAAGAATAATAAATCAAAAACTTTTACTGTCAGATACCGTCATCCATCAAATAGCGTTATCCATAACCGTTGAAACAGGCCCAACACTTCTCTTAACTTTAAATTTAGCATATTTTTTTTTTAATTAAATATATTCTTACACGAATCACTATACATTTATTACGAAATTTTATTAATCTAGGTGATTGATATATTTTTTTACTATTGGTAATAATGTAAGTCTTCGCATGCTCGTATTTAGCCTGTAATGTCTTACTGCTGGGCCTCTTTTTCCGTGTAGGAGAAGGATTGGAACTTAACCTCTACGCTGCTCCAGTGTGGGTTAGCGGATATGTTTCCTAATATGAGTAACGATAGCTATCAGATATTCATGATAGCAATCAGGCCGACGGCTTAACGTGCTCTCCTTGGCACTGTGGGGAGACCCACAAGGACATACATCCAAACCGGAAAGAAATATTTGTACAAATAAAAATATCCATCCCGAGCGGGAATCGAAACCGTATACCGGCGGTGTTTAAGGCGACTACTCTCTCCACTACACCAGAGCGGTTGTTACATGCGTCTTATTTTAATCAATTTAAATTACTATATGTACTTTAAGTTTGTTCACCCGAACATTTATTAGGCTATAATAGATAACGTTACGACTAATGTAAACTAAATGCTAATTCAGGACGATTTTCAAAATTAGTCTGAATTTTTGCACAATATTATATACAACAACTAATGAAAGAAAAGTCATTGTGTTAATGTTAGTAAAATATTCCTTATTGTACATACAAAAGATACAACAAAAAAGTAATACAATTGGAGAAAGATGTACAAAGGCGGTCTTATCGCTAAAAGAGCGACATCTTCCACACCACCTTTGGATATAGGACAGTGCATGGAACGGACGTTAGGAAGTGTACAAATAATTTTGATAAAAAGTAAACTATATCTATGAAATTCTGTCTCTGATCTCTCATAAATTATATATTTCTGTTAAAATAGGGTTTAAGATTGGAAATATCTTTTTCAAAATTTCGAGCACAGTTCGATTGGAGAACTTATATGCGTCAACCTTATGGAAGGTCACAGACAATTACTAATTTTCATAAGTAGTTGTTATGTTCCTGTGGGGAGTAAGATTGAGGCTGCCAGGGAGGGTCGAGCTAGCTAGGGCTGTCAACGAATTTAAAACGCTTCTGGTGTTGCAGACTTTCATAGGCTAGGGTGTCCGTTTACCATCAG
Source organism: Melitaea cinxia (assembly GCF_905220565.1). Lineage (NCBI taxonomy): Eukaryota > Metazoa > Arthropoda > Insecta > Lepidoptera > Nymphalidae > Melitaea > Melitaea cinxia. The sequence goes on from NC_059401.1 coordinate 16,991,973, forward strand.
GCACACTTTACGCTTGTATGAAACCTTTATAGTAAGGAAAAAAAATGAGAAATTTACTGCCAGCAAATCCGTATTAGACCAGATTTTATAAGAGTTATGCGTAGTGTAATGGTCGACATTAAACTTGTTCAATGAATTATTTAACCGTGCCCTTTAAGGTTTTCATGTTAACTTGAATGAGTAATGGAATTTATTAAATACGTCATTACGTATCATAGGGAAGATTGTTTGTCTCGCTATAATCTGTAATATCCCACTGCTGGGCAAAGGCCTTTTTACCCATGTAGGAGAATCAAAGCTTAATCCACCACGCCGCTCTACTGCGGGTTGGCGGAATTTTTTTTTTTTATTTATTTATTCGGAAAACAGTGTTTCATTACAAAAAAAAAACATATCCAAATTAAAACTATACACCAATTACATGTTTTCACAATATTCCCTACTATGAGTAACGATCGCTATCAGGTGTACATGATAACAACCGGGATCGACGGCTTAACTTGCTCTCCGAGGCACGGTGCGGAGATCCACAGGAACTGCACAAACACCCACACCACGGCAAGCATCTGTATGGCCAATACAAATGTTTGTCATGTGCGGGGATCGAACCCGCAACCGCCAGCGCAACAGGCACCATCCATGGTTGTGACCGTGGCGCCATCGCGGCGTCTTTTGTTACTTCTAATGTTAATTTTTATTTCTCAAAAACTATATTTTTATCACTTCATTGTAAACACACTATTCAATAGGTAACTTAAAATGCCTTCATCGCATTAGTTGTGGAAAATGGATTCCAATTTTACAGTACTACATACAACTTAATATTTTGACACACCTGTATGGCCGATACAAATGTTTGTCATGTGCGTGGATTGAACCCGCAACAGCCATAAACCAGTGCTGTGACCGTTGCCCCAACGCGTCGTCATTGTCTGTCATAAATGAATTTTGAAGCCATTAGATTTAAAAAAAAATAGTTTATAATACGCGACTTGCAGTTAGTATTACGAAACTCGAAGTATATGCTATTTTTATAAGTACAGAAGATCAAAGAGAATTTTTGTACATACTTACGAAATAACGGTCTGTTTATCAGAGTTCTGTTTATAATCGTTAGCACCATGTTATTTACTCTTCATAGTTTTTTCGTATATCATAGTTTTAAACAGTTTGTTTACTATGAGGTCTTCATGTAGCGATGTTCTCTATTTTTTATTAAAGAAAATAGTCTACGTTAAGGGAGTAGTTTTTTGAGTGGCTGATAAAATTTATCACGCACATGAGCTACTGATAAGACTTTGTAAACAAGAGATACTACAGTTAAAAACCTACAGCTGATAAATTAAAACTTCTATTTGAAGATTGTGAGTATATCAAAGCAGAGTTTGATATAGGAAAAATATATCAAATAGTTTATCCGTTGGATAAAGTGATATGTCAGCTATATTTATCAGTAAGCGGTGCAACATGTTTTGTATTCTACAACTCGCAGATATTTCATATGCTCTGGTTTTTTAACCGACTTCCAAAACAGGAGGAGGTTCTCAATTCGACTGTATTTTTTTTTATGTGTGTTACATGAGAACTTTTGACCGTGTGGACCGATTTCGACAATTTTTTTAATCGAAAGGTAGTGTGTGCCGATTGGTCCCATTTAAATTTATTTGAGATCTAACAACTACTTTTCGAGTTATATCTAATAACGCGTTTTTACTTGACGCTGTTTTCGTCGACCTACGTTGTATTATACTAACTACATACACAACTTACACACTACATAACTCTTTACTGGATGTACCGATTTTGATAATTCTTTTTTTGTTGGAAAGGAGATATGCCTAGTTTTGTACCATGATAAGGAAACCAGAATTTGATGATGGGATCCCAGAGAAATCGAGGGAAACTCACGAAAACCCGCATAACTTTTTACTGGGTGTACCGATTTTGATAATTTTTAATTTAATCGAAAGCTGATATTTGTCATGTGGTCCCATATAAATTTTATTAAGATCTGATATATACTTTTTGAGTAATCTTTGATAACGCGTAGTTACTTGACTATTTTTTCGTCGATCCACGTTGTATTACTCGTCGATGTAATTGAAGTCGGTTTTTTTTCGTTTGCGAGCAAACACAATTATTTATTTTGAAGTTATAATTCTTTTGGCGCGTTAGAGATAAATTGTCACGAGTAAATTTTTACAATGCGCGCGCACATCGTCACAAAAAACAGACACCCTGAAGTTAGCTACTCAACGAAGAAGAAGTTAGCAACGTGAAATTAGCTAGCCAATGAAGTACAACTTCTTACGTGCGTACACTATTATACTCACACACTTTTTTATAAATTAACAATGTATTTTTATATGCGTAGAAGAAAAAACATAAAAAAAACAAAATATATTTACTTCAATAATATAATGAAAAATGTACATAGCATTGTATTTTATGAGCAAAAGAAAAACATTATGAAAACATTATAAACAAAAAAAAACATTGTTAAAATAATATGACGTAGGTACTAAAAATTCGTTAAATAACGCGTAGTTCTTACAAAATAAATTCTTATATATATCTAATATATAAAATTCTCGTGTCGCAATGTTAGTTACAATACTCCTCCGAAATGACTCGACCGATTTTCATGCAATTTCGTGTGCATACGGGTAGGTCTGAGAATCGGCCAGTATATATTTTCCATACCCCTAAATTTATTAAGGGAGCTAATAACGTATATGGCAAAACAATGTTTGCGGGGTCAGCTAGTACATATAAACTTGTTTGTTTTCACGTATCGAATTACAATAACACTACACGCCCTTTGCCCTGTAAACAGCATATTGGATAGCGTTTTAATCTTGATGCTTTTGTTAGGAAGACTTACATCTGTGTTGGAACGGTACTCGTGTGTAAGTATCATTTATGGATATCGAAAATTAAAATAAACTTTACCTTTTATAATTTATTACATAGATAAATAAATAAAATTGGAGTGTCTATTTGTAATATTAAAATAATCGCTTTTGAAATTCATATGTACGTTTAATTTAAAATTAACAACTTATTTACAAAACACTAATATAAGTATAATTTGTAAAATGATGATTCAAATGAGCCTTTGAAACCTACTTGAATAAAAAAAGTTTTTTTTTTTATCAAAAACAAATCTATGACAAACAAATATATGAGTAGTATAATTTAAAAATTGTAAGTTTTTTGTCTTGATGGTTTTCGGTAGAATCTGTATTTTAAGTCGAACTGCACTTTAAATGCTCACTTGAACCTTTTGAAGGTTCAATTGAAGGAAAAAATTAATTCAATTAAAGTTAAATGCTTTTGCAGCTGTCTTTTTTCTTATCGCCATTTTAATTTTACTTAATTTAGTTCACTTTCAACTGAAAAAAGGATCAAATGGCTGGTACAAAAGCAGTAGCATTATAATCTTTATAAAGCAAATCCTAAAAACTAATTACGCGATAACAGAATATTTTAAAATCTCGACCTGTTCAAAAAACAAACGAAACCTATCGATTACATTTCTAATAAAATTACAGTATTATAATCTATACCAGGTAAAACTTATAAATAAAAAAAAAAAAAAAATGTTATCAATATTGCTGTCAGTATTTTTGAAAATCGTATTTGTGATCCAAAAAAAGTAACCAACCTTTCTATTAACAGTCAAGACAATGACCCGTAGAACGTGGCTTGTCTTGATACCACTGATAACGTTTTAGTAGTTCCCGCTTTAGATCGACATTAACCAGTTAATATGTGAAGAATCAATTGGCAAGGACACGATATTTGCAAATGTTCGCAAATATTCATTTTTATCATATAAAAGGGTATCGCAGAAAAGCCTTCGAAATCTCCGCCCAAATATTTGTACTGTGAGCAAATATTTGCAATGTATTAAGATATTTTTCATAAATGTTTACATTAATATCGGCGCTATACGAAATTGAAATATCATATAAGTACTGAGATTATGTTTCTCTGCCTCATATGCCAGTATATTCACAAACTTTTCGAATTAACTCTTAATTTTAAACTTAAATTTATTTAAATTTATTTTTATTTGTCGTATCTACCGGTTACCTTCTCAAGTACGTTTAATGCCTACTTCAATATAGTAAAAGAACAGCTTTGTCTCGGATGGGTGTACATTTTTAGTAGGAATGGATTTGGTTCAAAAAACTAAAATGTAGGTGAAGGTATTGTATTATTATATTTGATATCTTTGATATCATTTCTATTGGCCTTACAGGTGTTTGCCGTGGTCTGGGTGTTTGTGCAGTCCTTGTGGGGGTCCCGTGTTACCGTGCCTCGGAGAGCACGTTAAGCCGCCGGGCCCGGTTGTTATCATGTACACCTGATAGCGATTGTTACTCATAGTAGGGAATATATCCGCCAACCCGCATTGGAGCAGCGTGGTGGATTAAGCTCTGATCCTTCTCCTACATGGGGAAAGAGGCCTATGCCCAGTTGTGGGATATTACAGGCTGAAGCGTATGTTTGATATACACTCACGGTCATCGTTTACAACGCATTAAGTCGCACATTTTAGGACTATATTCTGACATTTCTAAGTTTTTGGGCGATTCTCGATGGATGATGGAGAAAAATCAAAATCGTTGAGGCTTACAGACCGCACAATTTCGAACAAGATATATTCTACAATTGTAAGCAAAACGAACCGTTTTCTGAATATAACAACCGGGTATGACACGTTTCCGCTATTGTTTGTAATAAACCCGACACCGCTGGAAAGGCGAAGTCTAATAAAATCGTACGTGCACGTATTCTATATTTATTTTAGCTTTCATATAGCACTCAGTCCTCGGTAAACAATAACAGATTTAAGAGATTATTGAGACGTTTGAGTTAATTATTTAATTGATATTTCATTAGTATATCTATAAATAAAATATTCCTACCCTCATATTTGAAATTTTCCGTTGGCCGTCTAGGACATTTATGCTAAGTTTTAAGAATGGCTAGTTACAAGTCATGTATTATAAATCGATGAGGCCAACAATTGCGACCGTTTACCCAGGGAGGAGGCTGATGAAAAGGTTAATAATTTTATACACATAATATAAATCAAAATTCTGATCTGACTATCGACTACAACAAAGGTTGCTCTATTATATTTCAAGAATATAAATTACATTATTGCATCCAACACTGAGATTAACGACGTCAAAATATTACAATTTCGCGGATTGTTACCAATTTTTGTGAAATGGCTCTTAAGTAACCTTCTCCTTTTTTTAAAAGTGGGTTAAAAAGAAAGTTCAGGTAATGTTTCTGATATCATTATGCTTTGAAACAGAAGTACATCATGACGGCTCTCACTTTGTTTTTGTCTGCGTTTCTGCGATCAATCGTCCTGTGTTATTCAAATGAGTGGCTCTACCAGAAACAATGACTGGTGTTATGACGTTTTCTTAGTAAAATATTATCAGTATGGAGATATATTTAATGTATATTCTTTCAATTTCACCTGATTATCATTATTATGGACTACTTCTGTTATAAAACAGGGTCGGATGTAATTCTCACAGGTGCAATTTATCTATACAAATCATTAAAATCGAAGTGTTTGTTTGTAATATTAAAATACCCGCTTTTTACTAAATGCATATGGATGTATACTCGGTACATATACCAAAATATTTTTTTTTTACAATTTTTGTCTGTCTGTCTGTCTGTCTGTCTGTCTGTCTGTCTGTCTGTTTGTTTGTTTGTCTGTTTGTTTCGGCTAATTTCTGAAACGGCTGGACCGATTTTGTAACTGAGAACTGAACAATAACTTTTTTGTTAAATTCCACGCGGACGAAGTCGCGGGCACATAATAATAATAGTTAAACACATATATAAATCCTTGCATTACGTACGATGAGGTTTGAAACTCATTTTTGATTCTTAACCATACTCAATGCGCATAATCCTTAACTTATTCGTTGAATCATTTTCATATAATATGCTTGCACTTATCTGTCGTCGGATAAAAGGCTACATAAATGAAAAAGCCTGTATAAATGGACGCGCATTCTGAATAACCGTACCAATGTTGGATAATTCTTTTTTTTTCATTTTATTCAAAATTGTCTGGACAAGGTTCTATAATTGAAATAAAAAAAAAATGAAATATTCATGAAAAAAAAAACATGGTGGTAAGAATTACGCTGGGTCGGCTAGTTTTATTTAAACTTTAACATCCTTTAATCATTGAACTACGTAATTGTTACCCGTATCTCCTTAAAGAAAACCTAGGAAACGCAATTAAATATTCTGCTATCTTGTCATATGTAAATAAAACATTTCTTCCGACTTGCTACAAGTCGAGGAAACGTTTTGTTACGTGAATGATTTGCATAAAATGACCGTTTTAAGATGTGTATTACATTTTTTACTAATTCCGTCCTAGATGTCAAGGTCAAAATTATACGAAGTTATATTTTAAAATTCTGACAGTGCATTGAAATCGCAATTTTCCAATGTATTCTTTAAGTGATAAAAAAAAATGAGTGTGCTTTGGACCACACGACTAGTGAAACCTCTGCACAATACGCCTGGCCTGTAATAAAGCCTGCACTGTATTCTAGATATACGAAACGTAACTGGCTGTCGGAGAAAGAGAGTAAGAAAATGTGTACTCAAAACTCTGTTGCTCCGTTTGCCTCGACCGATCACACTTTTAGTAACGCTCTTGCAAGCGAGCTAAAAAGATTTCACTTCGACTAAATTTTGTTTTAACAAATAATATGAAAAGAAACAAAATCACGTAAAATATTAGTTATACTTCTTGTTTTGTTTAATAAAATATTGTTCTTAATAGTTTGCTTGTTTTTTGCTTTTGGGGTGTTTTATGGTATACTTTCATAAAGGGGTTCCACTTTGTCTGATGAAGTATGATATATAGGGGAGGGGTGTCTAAGGAAACAAGGCGTTTGCAGTACGTCACAGTTTTCCTGTTTTTGTTTATTTTCTTGTTTTTAGTAGGATTAATAATAACTTGGCGCCGCGTTGGCGCAACGGTCACAGCCATGGATTGTGCCTGTTGCGCTGGCGGTTGCGGGTCCGATCCCCGCACATGACAAACGTTTGTATTGGCAAGCTCAGATCCTTCTCCTACATGGGGAAAGAGGCCTATGCCCAGTAGTGGGATATTACAGGCTGAAGCGAATAATAACTTTTCCAATTTGTAGTTGAACAGATGAAGTTATTTTAGGTGTCGATAAATAAGTTGAAATTGTTGAACTATTTTCCACATACACACAATAACGCCTAAACTTTGTAATGAATCTGAGTCGTAAAATCTCAACATTTTTCGCACGTAAATAGTCTTGAACTCATCTTGGAGTTTTGAAAATTGGATCTAACTTTACAAAATAAAGTTTGCTCTGAGACAGATAAATTTATACAGCTAATTTAAACTAAAATGAAGGAGGAATGGAAGAAGAAAGCACGTTGTGCCGACCCTAAATAATTGGGATGAGGGCAGGGAGTTGATAATGATCTATTACGTATAATTTCTTTGATATGTCCAAAACTTCTGTAAATAGTAGTTTGAGCTCAATTGTAAACCTATATTCTATGTTGTACTATGTTCTACATCTATTTGACTGATTTTTACAAAGATTTTTCATATTATCAAGATTTATTTAAAGCCTTCGCAAAAAATTTCCTATTATCTTGATGTTGCAATTTACAATATTTTTTTTTTAAATAATTTAAAATAGTCAGTCCAGGATTTTTTAAGCAACCCCTGTTTAATATATTATCTAATACACTAAATCTATACATATAATAAAATGGTAGGAAAATCAAAACTGTACATTGAATATTTTTTTTAAAGAATACTTGGGGTGTGATCTTCAATCGATACCGAAGCCAAAAATATAGTTTTTAGTATTTTTGTCTGTTTGTCAGTTACTTCAAAGCCAGCAGTTGGATGGCTATCCCGCCATCGGTCGGCTTTATAAATTCAAAGGTGGTAGTGGAACTGTGTTATCTCTTAGTCGCCTCTTACACTCACGCACGCACGGGAAGAGAGGGGGTGGCTATATTCTTTAAGCCAATTAAACTTAGGTTTCTAACTTAGGGTTAGGTAATTAATTAAAATAAAATATTCTAATACAGTCATATACATAATAATAGCTGGTATGAATATATGTATTACTATCTGTTTCACCACATGACATGATTTTTCTCACACGAATAGATGGTAACATTAATAATGACAGGTAAAAATCTCCACTTCAATACTTGTTTGTCATACTCCCTAGAGTAAGCTCGCAGTCGGGTAGGGGGAGCAGTCTCCCCCCGTCGTAAACAAGCGCAGGCTCCGAAGATAAGCTTGAATGCCTGTTACACCAACGTCGAGAGGTTGCTCATCCCGAAGCGAAGGCTTTAAATGACCTAGTTTATTATTCAAGAAATTATTTTAGTTTTTGCTTATAATTTATGAATGTATGTATGTATGTATTAAAATTTATTTAAATTTTCGTCTGAGTACATGAATGCCGATGGAAGTTTTATTTCAAAATTAAATAGTTTTGATTATTTACTGAAATATATCATTATTGCATTCAACTTGTATCATCCGACTGTGCTGGAGACATAGGCGTCTTTATCCATATAGGAGAAGGATTGGAGCTTAATCCACCACGCTGCTCGACTGCAGGTTCACGGATATATACAATACATTATTAGGCTATCGCGTTATATATTTTTAATCTGATGAAAATTATTCACGCGATGACAGTGAAATTGTAAGTATCTAAACGTAAAAATGTATTAAGTAGTAAAAAAGAATGTGTATATGGGCGCCAGTCAGCGGCTGTTACCTATACCACGTAACCACAGGCATTAGATAGGCAAACTTTAGGGCTTAGGTAATTTTTTTCCATTCCAATATATAAGGGACTAATAATACCTAAGCTTTAAATAACCCTCTTGTCTCACACGAATTAAACGAAACGAAATGACTCATACTTCGAGGTGAGACATAAAATCCAAATTCTCTGAAAATATGAGACATATTGTAAGCATGGAATCTACTCAGATACTACTGAAATCAACGACAAAAATATTTTTACTTTGTGCATCGAATAGGGTTCCAGTTCTTCACATATCTTGTTTATTTCGATAATGTCAGAGTGCGTATTTTACGTATGTGGAAGTATAGTAGCGTCGCGCGCTGGCGATGCGCCAAAAACGGATAGTATTTTTTTTTTGTAGTAGGATACGTTTGAAGTGCGTTTTAGTAGTTGCATACACATACATAGTTGCACTAATATGTTTAACCGGCCGACCCGGCGCACTACGTACCGTCACGATTTTTTTGAATGTATTTTTGACGTGACGACGTCTAATAAATCGATGAACGCTGGCTGCATGCACGAAAAAGGATGACTCATTATCCCGTTACGCTAATTGTACGCTTGCGCCGCATCTATCTCTCTTCCACTCGATTGGCCTATGCGTCCGAGGAGATGTTTTGTTATGACGTTGTCACGTTAAACTATCGTCCGTAAACCAAGTTTACAGACTACTAATTTTTTTTAATTTTTTTTTTGTATAAACCCTGTCCTAACAAAAACGAATACGGAAATAATTGTATTTGTTTTCAAACCAAAAAAAAATTTAGACATTATTAGGGGTACCTCAAAAAATAATTGTCAGATTTTTCTCAAATTTAAATGGCACCAACGAAAATCACCAGCGTTCGGATAAATGAAGAATCATTAAAATCGGTACTCTGTAAATAATTTAATGAGTTAACCCGCATAAAAAATAAGTCAAAAGATAATAAGTCATAATAGAGTCGAATCGAGTATTCTGTCTTTGGAGTCTTAAAAAGAGCCTAAAATATTTTTTTGTCATGTAACGGAATATTTTTAAAAAACATAATTAGCCCTTGAAAATCCACTTGCATGTTTAATAGTAAATTGCGTTAATATTTTAACACCGAGGTGGGGAAAGGTCGCGTCAAAAGTCAGACCGTCCTGACGCTGTAACACTTTCAGTGCTACATTGATTTAAAAATTCATAACTTTTTATGCGATGAACATGGATGTTATGGATATGAAGTTTCGGATCTAAATATGGATACGGATATAAGAAAAAATATATTTTAGGTTGAAAAAAAAAATTGAAGCTCAAAAATTAATGGTTTCGGTTACGGATATGAAAATGTTTTTGATTATTACTAACTTAAGTTAGGTTAATTTTGTTTACGGATATTGAAGTTTTAAGGAATAGTTAAAGTAACTCGATCAGTCAATAATAAAAATTTTATACGTCTAATATGTCTTATTAAAATTTACTTCCTACCTGAAATATTCGAAGCTTTTGTTCCGGATTTTTTAACGGTTACGGATAGATTTTTTAATTGGATATCCGATAGTATCAGGTACTCCACAATAGTCATAAAACATAATAAGTATGTGAAAAGTCTTAAGTTTTCCAAGAATTGGTTTTGCAAATCTAGTGCATTAAATTTGTGCATTGAGTCCCATTTAATTTTGCAATAGAAGAATAGGTATGGCACACATATACGTAGGTATATGCTGTGTGGTTACTGCACTAAGAATATAGCCACCCACTCTCTTCCCGTGGGTGTCGTAAGAGACGACTAAGGGATAACACAGTTCCGCTACCACCTTGGAACTTAAAAAGCCGACCGACCGATGGCGGGATAACCATCCAACTGCTGGCTTTGAAATACACAGGCAGCAGCGTCTTCGGTGTGACAAAGCCAGCCCTGCGGTCACCAACCCGCCTGCCCAGCGTGGTGAATATAGGCAAAACACATGAGTTCACGCCATTTTTGGTGTGAACTTGTGGAGGCTTATATCCAGCAGTGAACTTTATTAGGCTGAAATGATGATGATGATATACCTAGGCCGTTTTACATTAAAAATATTTTAAACAGAGTTATGTTATCATCATAGCTATATTTAACACTTTGACATCTCCTAAAGTGTCGCCAACCTCAGTTACGATTATGCACGTGGCTCTAAGCTGACGTTTACAAAATTAGTATACCTAAATCTTTGTCAGTAGCAATAAGTTGTGAAATAGTTGGCTACGTTTCTCTTTTATCTAAAGATATAACGAATTCTTTATTAATATTCACGCATTATAAAGAAACGTTACTTATTTTTCTAATTATTAAAGATCATAGTCGTATCCGAATATTGTACATTTAAAAATGAGTTCGCTGTACTTCGCGGTTTCGCGTAACGAGCAGTCACATGGGAATTTGCGGGATACAACGTAGCCTTTGAATTTTTCCGGATCTCCAGCTATATAAATATCGAGGTTTTGTGTGAAGGAATAAAACTTCCTTTTTGGGATTTTGGTATTAGGGGTTGACAAAGCGTTTGCGATGCTTTTGGTATTGCAGGTGTCTATAAGCTACGGTAATCGCTTGCCATCAGGTGAGACGTACGCTTGTTTGTCGACCTAGTTGTTTAACTATATATAAACTAAGACAAAAATTATTCAAATGTTTTGGATAGTTTATAATTTCTATAAATAAATTAGTTTCTGAAAACTAGTCGAAAATTAAAATAAACAGAGAGCATATTAAATTTGTTAGGCAAAGTTTTAGGAGTTTTAGTTAGATTTCTGCGGAAAAAATTAAAAAGGCTGAAAGGAATATATATAGGTGTTAAACTTTGAAGGCTTTTATGAGATATGCGATGTATATGATATGTCAGTCAGACAGTGATTAATGATTACCTATTATGTATATGGGTGAGTTTTTATATAACGTCAAAAAGATTAATCGAGGATCAGGCTGTTATGAAAATACTTTATGAATATGTCGACGTTAAATTAATTAATAGAAACTTTTAAAACGGCGGTCCATGCAATATTATGTAAGTGTGTTATCATATCATATATGTGTGCTGTTTTCACACAACTACTTTCCGCCGTAGTTTTGTCGTGTTTTAGATTACACTATTTTCAATGTTCAACTGAGGTAGCGCACAGCAGGAAACATCCTGCTCAAAATGCGGAACTGCCTGACTTGGGAAGTACCTCGACCTTACAGAAGGTCATAGTTTGATAACACTGCTGTCACGCTGTATTGTTTTCCTGTGACTAAGGTGATCAGAACTCCTGGGAAGATCCGGGATAGGATCGGCAACGCGCTTTCGATACTTGTGGTGTCGCTGTCGTCTATAAGCTATAGTAATCGTATAATTAGGCCACTCGTAGACTTATTTGCCGAAGTAGTTGTTTAAAAAAATGTTTGATTTTCTGTGGTTAAAATATAGCCCATATCACTCAGAGATAGCGTAATTCTGCTAGTAAAAAAAATCCAATCTGTGCATTACATTTTATTTCATCTATTACAAATAAACAAGAAATCAAAATTTTTCATTTTATAATCTTAATTTAGAGATATAAATGAAATGAATTGAAACGTGTGTGTATCCACTACTGCTGGTCGTAGGTCGCGTTTTCATGTAGGAGAAGGGTTGAGGCTTGATCAATCATGAGTTTCACTGAGGTTTGTCGAACAATTGTACGAATGACAGTCATTACCAATGACAAAAATTGTCATTATTGGTTATCTTGACAAAAGCCGGCTTTACGTTCTCTCAGACCACAGTCTCAGACACACGACGGAGAGACTAACAAGCACTATAAACCATACTAAAAACAAAAATAAACAGAAGCTTAACCGCCAAAACTTATAAAATACTAGCTGTACCTTGCGCGCGTTGTTACGCTTTTTTTGGTCGTACCAATCAGAAATTTTGTAGGCTTCATGCACAACACTTTGCTGAAGACCAAGACATGATCAAATGCATAGTTTACGATTCTATAATGGACATACAGACAAACATTCATTTATATATATATATATATATATATATATATATATCCGCCAACCCGCATTGGAACAGCGTGGTGGATTAAGCTCTGATCCTTCTCCTACATAGGGAAAGAGGCCTATGACCAGTAGTGGGATATTACAGGCTGAAGCGAAAAAAATATATATAGATAATTTCGATACGTTGTAAGATATATTTAAAGTTTTATAGTTCTCTAAATGTAGTTCTATTAGTAGAGTTTCATTCACCTCGCTCGAGTATTGATTTAGCTCAACTCTTGAATTATTCAAATCTCTATAGGGAAAGTAAGTGTCGGTCGGTCCGTTAAATTTAGTTACAGCTATTAAGTAATACTTAAAATGTAGCCGTTTTAAAGTATTTTTAACCGACTTCAAAAAAGGAGGAGGTTACTCAATTCAACCGTATATATAATTTTTGTTTATGTATGCTCGGGGATAACTTCGTCGTTTATGAACCGATTTTGATAATTCTTTTTTTTATTAGAAAGGAGATATCTCTAGTTTAGTACCATGATAAGGAAACCAGTATCTGAAGATGGGATCCCAGAGAAATCGAGGGAAACTCTCGAAAATCCGCATAACTTTTTACTGGATGTACCGATTTTAATGATTTTTAATTTAATCAAAAGCCGATGTTTATCGTGTGTTTACATTTAAATTTCATCGAGATCTGATTACAACTTTTAGAGTAATCTTTAATAATGCGTATTTACTTGACTAATTTTTCGTCTACCTACGTTGTATTACTTGTCGATATAATTGAAGTCGGTTTTTCTTCGTTTGCCTGCAAACACAATTATTTTCGTTTGTCTGCAAACACAATTATTATAAGTTATATACTATTGTGATTTTTATTATAGACATCTGATACTTCATACCCTCATTAAAGCAGCGTGATGAAATAAGCTCTAATCCTTACATAATCCTTGATACATGGAGAAAGGCCTATTCCCCGAATCGTGATACAACCAAGTGTCATCAATATATCGTGTCTTGTCTACCATAATTATACAGTTTAGCGGTTTTTGTTAGATCTGCAAAAGTATTGCATTTTTGAAAATCTAATGTTCATTTTATTACCGTATGCTTTACGATAACCTCAGCGTAAGCGGATGAAGCGTAGTAGGTACTTTTCCGACTTGTTTGATAAATATAAATGTTTCTATCAAAGAACTATTATTACAGAAACACAAGAATAATAAGAAATAATTTAGCTTTTTATCAGTGATTATTTTTAATTTGGCTCAAAACTTAATAACAGCACTACAAACCTGCGAATGCTCTGTCAATCTTTAATTACTATAAATTATTTCTTTAACTGCAATATTTTTTATGTATTTCTAATATTATAATACAAAGTTGTATTTTGTATGGTACTACAGGTACGGTTGACAAACTTAATCCCGCGTTATCTCGGCTGGCAATGTCCATTGTTCGTGGGCTTATAATGTCGTCAGCGTCTTTTGTTGAGAAAGCCCTTTGTGTTCGTATCATCGAACTGTCACTTGTTCCCATTTCATAGGATCGATATTTTTTTTATATTGGCGTAATTAAAAATGTGACAAAATATTAAAAATTGGTATTTACATATATGTATGTTCCTTTCTTCCGTGTGCGGAAATTGTTGATAGCGAATAGAAGACCTATTTCCAGGAGTGGACTGCAGTAGGTTGAAATGATGATGATGATGATAATGAATCGAGAACTGTCTCTTTATGCGGTATGATGATGAGCAATCTCTCACAACACAGGTACCATTGTAATTGCTTACAAATTAATATAAACATGCGTCAACCCTAACTCCGCTACTAACGAATTCGGGCCACAAGCTGCATATGCAGCTCGGGCTCACAACTGTGGACTGTGGTGTCACTATGAGGTCTGTAGGGAACGACGCAAAATTAAAAGTTAATATTAACAAAATAAAACTTTGTTCTGGACGGTCTCAGTTCTATCCGTATTATTATTATTTTTTTAATTATGTGATATATCCACAAGCTTATTATGCCCGTGCTTTTGTTATTCCATATATTATTATTATTATTTTTTAACATGCATCGGTACTTCACCACAACTTAGAATCTAGAAGCCTTAATAACTAGTCTTAGAATTTCAAATTTCTAAAAGTCGACGCGAGTCCACTGACCAAGACTATTCTACATATTGCTTTTTTTATATTCTTATATACTAATTATTTTTATTATATTTACACTTATTTGCTAACTACAATATATGTACACTTATTTGCTACTTACAATGTACACTTAACCTATGTTATTGTTAGTAGTTAGGTACTTTTTTTTTGTGGTTAGGAATCGTTTTATCCATTTAAATTTCTTTTTTTTTTAATTTTTATTAATATATTATATGACTAATCCTATCTTATTAAGTAAATATATAAAGACTTATCATTACAATTACATTATCCTATTCCTATACTATTACATTCAATTTTATTATTTATATTACTTACTTTACACTTTTATCTACGCATAATTTATACTTACAATACAATATATAATATTTTCCAAAATGTATCCGTATTATTGTAAAAGTTTTGTTAAAAATAAAATACACACACAAAAGTTACTTTGTTATAAGTTATCCTTGAATACATTGTAAATACAAATTCAAGGTCTTGCGTACAAATATTTTTATTATTTCTTTACAAGTCCTTTTAAGGGCTTCGTGTCAAAAGGTGTTAATTGCAATAATTGTCACAAGGCCAAAACTTTTATTTTCAATTTAAAGTGTCTATTAGGCTTGTTGTTACACAACACACTAAAACTACTAAAGCCCGGTAGCTATATTTATAATTGTGTTTGGTCGCAAACGAGAAAAAACTGACTTCAATTACATCGATTGGTAATACTGGTAATACGGTTATCAAAAATTACTCATGAGATCTCAATAAGATTCAAATGGAACCATATGACACGCATAGCTTTCGATCAAAGCAAAAGTCTAACATTTTTGATGTTCATTTAATTACCGTATGCCTTACGATAACCTGCTGTGATGTGTGGCTAAGGCACCAAAGAATATAGCCACCCCTCTCTGCCCGTGGGTGTCGTAAGAGGCGACTAAGGGATAACAAGGTTCCACTACCACCTTGGAACTTAAGAAGCCGACCGATGGCGGGATAACCATCTAACCGCTGGCTTTGAAACATACAGGCCGAAGACGGGCAGTAGCGTCTTTGGTGCGACAAAGCTAGCCCTGCGGTCACCAATCCTGCATGGTGACTATGGGCAAAACACATGAGTCCACTCCATTTTTGTGCGAACTTGTGGAGGCCTATGTCCAGCAGTGGACTGTATTAGGCCGAACTGATGAGTTTTGTCTTATTATTAGTAAAAAAAAAAGTCTAAGAATAATAATAAAATTTTTCGATACAAAAATGAAATAAAAGAAGATACGATCTCGCGAAATTTAGTTACGGCGGTTGTTTTATCGAATGAGTCATTGTGACCTTTAGTCCTTATAGATATTGATGTAGTTATGTTCGGAATGCCATTTGTGACACAGTTGTATCGATCGCTGTGGAAAAGTTCTTATTTCTAATATATATTATTAAATATGTATTATTTAACTACGTCATTCTCGAGAATCGATACTTGAGGTTAATTTAATTTTTGTGTATATTTTTCACAGCTGTATATAAAATTGTTTTAGATTTATTATAATATAAATTTATATATCCAATAAATAATAATAATAATTTACTCTTTATTGTACACATAAAAAGAAGTTTACAATTTATTAAACTATTCACGAAAGGAATGTACAAAAGGCGTTCTTATCGCTAAACAGCGATCTCTTCCAGACAACCAGCTAAATTTTTATTTTATTTATTTTTTAACTACAACAAAATTAAATGTTGAAATAATTTCGCCTTAATTAGACACCCGAACAAGAAAGAAGTTAATGTTTATTTATTCTCTTCTAACGTTTTAAATTTTTATGAACGTTAAACCATAATGACCAAGTACATATTTTTGTTTAAAAAAAAAAGAAAGAACAATTCACATGTGAAAATAAATCTGTCCAGCTCTCACGGCTCGATGCGTCTAACGTAGACGATTAGGTACACGGTTTTATTTGTTTTAGTGTAGTCCACGGAGCGGGATGAATACGACGTATTTCCTTATCGTTGTACCCTATTTTTATATAAAAATGTACATAAAGGTTTTAATCCACAGATTAAAAAACAACTAAAAATCTGCGTCGCAAGTGTTAGTGAAACTCAGCTGAACGTGAACTTTTTAATGAAACTAGGCTGGAAAATAACATAACTTACGTCTAATAAAATGTAATTAATATGATTATTTTTTTAATATTTCTTAAATATTAAAAATAAAGATCCTCTTTTAATTTGTATATCAATGACTCTCAACTGCCAACTAAGGGCTACATCAATCGGTTCTTATATACGTGACCGGTTTATTAAGCAATCGTTCATTGACAAACAGACATGTATGTTTTCCTTATTAATACAGATAGATATACTTACATATATTGATACGAAAACTGGTCACGGCAACTGGATGTAGGTGGTTTGAGGGTTAGTGCTTGTCTT
Organism: Melitaea cinxia; assembly: GCF_905220565.1. Lineage (NCBI taxonomy): Eukaryota > Metazoa > Arthropoda > Insecta > Lepidoptera > Nymphalidae > Melitaea > Melitaea cinxia. The sequence goes on from NC_059401.1 coordinate 17,009,435, forward strand.
GTTCCAGACCTCAGATTTTTATTCTACTGTGGCCGTTGACCGTTGAGTGTGTAATATTTATAATAAGTAACATATATTTTTTTTTTATGTCACTAAGTCGGCAAACAAGCGTACGGCTCACCTGATGGTAAGCGATTACCGTAGCTTATAGACGCCTGCAACACCAGAAGCATCGCAAGCGCGTTGCCGACCCAATCCCCAATCCCCCCAGGAGCTCTGGTCACCTTACTCACCAACAGGAACAAAATACTGCTTGAAAACAGTATTATTTAGCTGTGATCTTCTGTAAGGTCGACTCGGTCGGGCTGCTCTATATTTTGAGCAGGAAATTCCTGCTTTGCCCTACCTCAGTACATTTGTAATATTATTTTATACGAGGCTGCTACCGTGACATCCCAATTGAACCAATTAATTTTAAAAGCCAAGGTTAAAAAGTATTTCTAAGGTAAAAACGCGCTTTAAAACAAAGGTAAAACCGTAAAAGGTAATTATTTTTTATCAAAGCGAGAACCAGCAAATGATTCACTGTTAAAAATGCTATATTTATAGAAAAATATCACTACCATTAATTATTATTTTTTTTTTTTTTATGTCACTAGGTCGGCAAACAAGCGTACGGCTCACCTGATGGTAAGCGAGTACCGTAGCTTATAGACATCTGCAACACCAGAAGCATCGCAAGCGCGTTGCCGACCCAATCCCCAATCCCCCCAGGAGCTCTGGTCACCTTACTCACCAACAGGAACACAATACTGCTTGAAAACAGTATTATTTTGCTGTGATCTTCTGTAAGGTCGAGGTACTACCCCAGTCGGGCTGCTCCATATTTTGAGCCCTACCTCAGTTCCATTTAGGTTGCAATCCTCGATTATGGATCAGATGATACCTGTTACGTCCTTATATTGATACTAGCTGTGCTCGTGACTTCGTCCGCGTGGAATTTAACAAAATAGTTATTGTTAAGCTTCGAGAGTTATAAAATAATAATAAAATCTTATATAAAAGTAGCCTAAGTTACTCCGTATTAACTCAGCTATCAGCCAGTGAAAGTCTCGTCAAAATCGGTCTAGCCATTTCAGAGATTAGCCGGGACAAACAAACAGACAGACAAAAATTTAAAAAAGTGTTATTTTGGTATATGTGCCGTGTATACATACATATGAATTTAGTAAAAAGCGGTTATTTTAATGGTACAAACAGGCACTCCAATTTTATTTATTTGTATAGATAACTCTTTCCCATAACAAGATGGTTGACTTGGTTGCCATGGAAACCAGGCACTTGTTTTACACGTGCCCAATATCTCAGTATAATATAGGAAATTCGATATAGATTTAACGAAATGTTTTTGTATTTGATTGCTCGCTTATTGAAAAAGTGAAAGGCGATATTATAAAGCTACGGTGAAGCAAATTATATGGCACAGGAATCATATTCGTTGGAATCAATAACAGGAACCACGATCTTCTATATGGTCGAAGTCAGACTTATACACATGCATACGCTTTTCTTTGTTTCCGCAAACTTACTGTCTTCCTCATACAGTGGCAATGATTGAACGCCTCTATCGATTAAAGGTTAACCACGTAGCGCTGTGTCAATGACTTGTTAGTTTCTGTACAGTTTTTGTTCTCGTATGTTGCTTTACTTTTTTATGAGTTTCAAAATGGCGGTAACGAGGTACAAGTGCTCCGTTATCGGTAATAAATTGCTCGTCATTCGATAAAATTTGGTCTATTGGATTTCGTACGTTACTTTCTTTGATATAATTTTGCGAGTTTTTAGACATTTTTTTCTATAGATTTCCGGCGTATCTATATGTATATTTAAATAAATATAATTTTTATAACGAACTAATTTAATAAACTAAAGTTCGGCTTTAATAAAATTTTATTTAATATTTGTGTGATAGTAAAATTTACTAACAAATGTACTTTCAATGTTCACTTCAGCCTCTCCACGTTCGCGCCAAACAACCCAGTTTTTCGGAATCCTCATGTAGTAAATGTTTTTTTTTTTTAATATTTAACTATTTTAATGTTTCCTAATTAATGTTTCTGTAATTGTAAGTTTATTAAATTTTTAAATACATGTTACTGTAATTGTAACGCACAAAAGACAAATAATTCTTTTGATTGGAGGTTAACACACACATCGGCAACAGTCGCTTGCTAAAGCTGGTTACAATCAGAATATTTCAATGTGTGAATGTAGAGGTCGCCTGCAATTTTTGTTGTAGAACACAGGATTTTAAATACAAAAATTTAACCAATATGTCCCGTTATTTATACATTATTTTCCACTTTGTAAAGGTTGTCTGGAAGAGATCGCTACTAAGCGATAAGGCCGCCTTTTTGCATTACTAACTCAATGTACAAATAACTGTTTTATGTATTTTTTTTTTGAGTAGTGTACAATAAAGTATATTCTATTTATCTATCTTTTTTAGATAAAACTGTTCTGCTCTGTGAGCAGAAAAAGAGCATGTTTAACTTTATTTCACAAAAATATTTTTTGTTACAATAAGAGAACACAACACAACTTACTTATAATTTAAAATGTATTCAGAACATGCACCGATAACACAACTTGCTTATAAATAATTTAAAATATACTAAGAACATTATAACGCACCAATTAGTATCTGAAATTTTTCAATTATAATTCAATACATTCACTGCTTAGATTATTGACGTTTTACCACAGCATTATATTGTACTAACGTGATTGGTACATTCCTTACGTGACTGTTATAAATTAATTACGATTTAAAGTACTTATAAAGTAAATTGAATCAAATATTTTTTTATAATAATACAATTTTGTTTATTAACGTCTGAATTTAAATCATAAAGTCTTGAATAATTACATAATTAACTTCTAAACGAAACGATTAATTATGGACACCAAAAGTTAATTAAATTCAAAACAATATTACGATCTAACAAAGAGAACCAAAGGCTGTAGTTCTAACAGTGGACTTTCGAATCGGAATCCACACGGCTGAGTATCGATCCATACCATAATTTTTCCATTATAAACCTTATTGTAGTATATTAAAGTCTAAATTCCTTCAGCGATGTATTAAGCCTGTTTCATTATGAAAACTGAAAATGAACATTTGTTTGTAACATCTTTAGCATGGAAACTTATATTGCTCGCTGTACTAAATTTATAAATACGAGAGCTATTATAGGTCTGTTCGGTTTTCATGTTTCCGATACACGGAATAATTTAGTATGTACCTACAAGTACCGTTAGGCTTTTCAGGATTTTAATTTCACGATTTTAGTTTTAAGTTTTTGATGACTTAGCGTAGTCATAGCAACTGACTGTTGCGTAACTGTCACGGATTTGATATCTGCTCATGGCAAATTATTCTATAGGCTATATGTTATTGTATAGGCTATATATTAATGTATAGGCTATATATACGTTTATTGTTGTTTAGATTTTTTTGAAATTTTGTGTTTACTTTTTTTGTTTTTTTTTTTAATACTATTTGGAGACATAGTTCAAAAGTTATTGTACTTGGCAAAGTTTTCTTACTCCATACAAGAGAAAGGTTCGACCGTCATTAAAAAACAGATATCTGTATATAAACATAATTATATAGATTATCTGTGTTACAAAAGTTACTTCACTACACAAGAACGGTCGTCGAGAGAAAATGTTATTAATTCAGTCATAAATTAACCCCGTCTACTGGCTAGCACTACGCGCATTTTTATCGATTTTTCATTTGTAGGCAAAATACCGTAATTAATACACCATATACCATGTTTTATCCTCATAGAGGTATTTTTTTATCTAGTCTCATCTTATTGGCTATAGTATCTAGTATAGTCTACGTGATGACTTTTATGAATATGCAGATTGCTATTATTATTATATCATCCGATAATTATTATATATTTTTGTAAATCATTATAAATACAATAAAGGTGTTAAGGTAATTTTGTAAAATAGTTTTTTATTTTTATCGATAAAAAAACCATAATAAATAATGTATAACCGAATAACTATTTTCTGTATACCTCGAATATAACTTGAAATTAATATGTATAAGGAACCACGAAACCACACGGTTTTTTGACATCTATTTATTACTACCTAATATTATAAATGCGAAAGTCAGTGAGGATGGATGTTTATTTATTCTTTCACGCAAAATATACTCAGATTGTAACGAAATTTGGTAGATAGCTACTCTAGTTTCAGAATAATACATAGGTTCGTTATCCCGACACTTCTACGGTATCGGAAATTACACGTGTTAAACCGCGAGACATATAGCTTGCGTATTAATACGTCTGTCATATTGTTTGACGTATTACGAACGCAATTTAAATGTCTTGTTAACTGTCAAACGCGCGAATATTAAACAAACGTTACCCACGTTTTTTTTTTTTAATTTTCGAACAATAAGTATCCTTAACCTTTTTTCATTAAGAATCTTCTACAAAATATTACAAAACTTATTAATAAAACTAAAAAAAAAAACATTGCCAAAGTGGCCAGCTATTTTAGATTTCAGCGATTCATTTTATTGATTGAATTCAATAAATAAGAACATTAATTTTTAATTTCGTAGACACGATATATAGACGTAACCATTAACACAGTTTAGAGTTTCGTTTACCTAATAAAACTCGTTTGAAACAGCGCAGACGTCGCGTGAGGAAAATAAAACAACGCACAACAAACAAAAGAATACAATAGAATAGCATATTTACACTCAGAATCCATTGGTATACGGATTATGTGTTACTGTGATACATAATTACATATATACTGTACAAGACGGAGCTGGCGCCATTTCTAATTACAACGACCGCAACACATGCGACATACACTAGTACAATTATTTTATATCCTAATCCTTATTGGGAGTTGACAGATCTATATAAGCCCCCTAAAAAGAAAATAACACAACACACATTAGACAACATTGTATTCCCCAACCCTTGCATTTTACATCATTATAACACAAACTTGTTGAAAACCGAAATTGAAACGGATAAAGCTTGTGTGCGTGTAAGCATTACGCGTGTGGCACACGCCACTTATAACCCGCATATACGGGTGTAACACAGACTTTTTTACTGTAGTCTGTGGGGTGTAAATAAAAAACCTAATGTATTCTTTGTAAAGAGTGTTCTCGGAAAAGTCGCCCGGTGTTGATCGATTACGACTTTGAACTCTGCAGTTAATTTTTACTTGATATTGAAATACTTTTGTCGTTGTTTTTGTTTGGTACTGTATTTAATTGGAATTTATAAGTTTTCATTGAGGTAGATCCCAATAGCACTGCTAAGTAAAGGATATAGTCACCCCTTTTCCGTAGGTTGTAAGAGGCGACTAAGGGAAAACATTGTTCTACTACCACCTTGGAATTCAAAAAGCCGACCGGGCCGGCCGGCCAACCCGCCTGTCCAGCGCGGTGACTATGGGCAAAACACATGAGTTCACGTCATTTTTGGTGCAAACTTGTGAAGGCCTATGTCCAGCAGTGGACTGTGATTGGCTGAAATAATGATAGTTAGTTTTGTTTTTCTGTAGTTAGTAAGGAAGCCAGAGCTCCTGAGAAAAGTTGGGGGTAGGCTCGACAATACGTAAATTGTTGTCGAAGAAGGTCATCAAAAAAAAAAATCTGTATCAAAAAAAGATGAGAATGAGTTTTTTTTAATAACAATCTTAAAGTAAAAGAAAAACTAACGCACAAGAACGCGTCTATTATTAAAAAGAAATGATTTAAGAGTAACGAGTTTGACGGATACAAATATAAAAACTCCGATAATTTACCGATTGCAACATTGTTTAATCTTTATCATTAAAAAAGTTATGATAGTTAGAATGACGTGATTTAATCCAATTTAACAATTATCGAACGATTATGTATCCTTAAATTTTTTTATAATCTGAGGTCGCTTCATAATAATGTTGAAAACGTTTGTTCGAATAATCTAAATTTAGGTGCTGCTGTACTGACAGCATTGTAAGTCTTCGTGTTTCATTATTGCTTGGTACTTGTTTAAGTTACGTATTTTTATTTATTTAAATTTTGTTGTTCGTTGCTTGAATGCGCTGCATTTTTAAGGTTTTCTTTTGATTCATTTGTTTTTATAAATAATGGAACAAAGAACATAAATAAACGAATACCAAATCGTTGATATTAAAGGCCTTTCTGTAAATGTTAAATACCTTCAAGTACGATTCAAAATTATTAAAAAAGTATATCACTAATACTAACAAATTATTCTATACATTTGAACTGTACGCTAAAATCCCAATATTGGACATATACAATAGAAATAGCCTGCTCTACCTACATATAGAAAGACGATTTGTACACTGTATGTAACGATGTATGTATGTGTAATATGTATGTCAAATAAAAAAAAAATAACGAGTGTGCTTTAGACCAAACGACTGAAGTAAAACTTCTGCACAATAGACCAGCACTGTGTCTAGGATATACGAAACGTAACTGCTATGAGAGACAGATAGAAAAAAAATGCGCTCGCACCCTTCTCACTTGCTCCGTTCGCTTTGCCCGATCACACTTTTCGTAACGCTCTCGTCACGCATTCACCAGCTTACTCCCCGAGTCACGCGTGCGTAGTTTTACTTCAAAAACAAGTAATAAGTATTGTACATCATGATAGAAAATATTACAAAGAAAAAACATAAAAATGTCGTACAAACGTCTATATTCACTTTATTTAGTTAAAATCGAGTTACAAGCTTAGTTTCTGCTGTACATTGCTAAATAAACGTAATAGCGTAGCTTTAAAATCGATCCAACCCAGTTACGGTACGAATTAGGGTCTCAAACGAATCTAGGACGAAATTAAGTCGCCAAATGTCTGAAACAGTTTCTATTTATTTGAATAAGTCGTTAGTTAGGGAAAAGGTCGTTTTCGATAGATTTGAGTTACGCTTCTGAATGTAATTCAATTGAAATATTTATTTTTAAACTTATTGATCTCCGCAGGATGAGAGTCACGACACAAATACCCATATCAACTAACAGTCAGTTGCTATGACAACTGCGCCACTACTTGGTTATTAATCGAGTCAATTTTATATCTCTGATAATTGTAATTATTAAATAAAAAAATAAAAAAAACTACACACCTCTTGAATGGTTGATTTCGCCTCTGGTTAAAAATATAAAATTCTTCGTGTACGAGAAAGCTTACTAATCATATAACGCTTTTCGAATAAAAAAAAATAACTAAAAAATAATTCGTGTAAGTTAAAACCAGCGTTAATACTACACACAGAGATCATGAAAACAAAGACAAGTGTTACGTGTCTGTGATTGAAATTATGTAATCGTGATAAGTTCGACGGAATTTACTTTTAATCTACTGATAGCATAGAACATAATTTGGACAAGGCCGATAAAGGTCTACTTCAATGGCAATGAAGACGATAATACTTATGCTTGACACTTTGAGTGTATAATTCAAACTTGCGAGACTCTTCAACCCTAGAATACTAACGGGATGGGTATGCTATTATAATGATTGAGATCGGCTCATATACTACACATTAAGCTATGAAAAAGATTTTTTTATTTTATTTTTATACAACTAGGTCGGCTAACAAGCGTAATAAATTAAAATATATTAATTAAGTAATAAATTAACAAACGCACTAGTCGTCACTACAATTTTCGAGGGTTCCCCTAGATTTCTCTGGGATTCCATCAGATCCTGGTTTCCTTATCATGGTATCACACTTGGGATATCTCCTTCCCAACAAAAATAGAATTATCAAAATCGGTTCATAAAAGACGAAGTTATCCCCGAACATACATAAAATATATATATACGGTCGAATTGAGTAACTTCTTCTTTTTTTGAAGTCGGTTAAAAAGGCTTTGAACATGTTTATTCTCTAGGTGTCCAGGTTCAGGTCGATTTAAGTAACCTTTTTTGGAGTCGATTAAAAAATTACTTTAATTATTTTTGAATTTTAGGTGCTAGTAGTTGGTATGATATAATAATGAAAATATTTTTTTAATAATATAAATATTACATATAGAGAAAAAGGTTTTTAGATTGTATCGAAAAGGTGCCAAAAAAGGTGTCAGTGCCCGATACGCCTACGAATTTGTGTAGTTTACGACTTGTGACGTAATAAGTACGGATATAGTTATTTGGGATATTTCGGTATACAACTATTTTCTTTATCCTTGTTTACCTAATAGAATATCTTTATACCGATTTTTAACTAAAATATTACGGAACTAAACAAGTATGAAAATAATCCATACACTTTTTATATCGTGGGTTTGATGATAAAATAGTCCAGGTACAAAAATCTCAACTGTCGTTATGACATGACACATCACTTTCAGAGAACGTTGGCGGTGAAATGGTTAAACTGTATTTTTATATGGAATATTGTTAAAATATGATTCGCGAAATAATTTATACTTTTAAAATAAATAATTAGTAATATTTCGTGGAGATCAAAAATTAGTTAATTTACATAAATATAGACAAGAGTTCCTATTCCCAATTTCACTCGATAACTTACTCATTAATTGTAACACATTACAATACCTAATTAAAATTCACATAACACTCACTTAACATTAAAATACAAATCCGAACAACATAAGTATTGTATATTTATAAAAGGTTGCACGTCTGTTACGTGTAATTAAATCTTTATCCATTTCCATGCAAATTTTGTTAATCTTTTATCGCTTTAAAGATATGTTACATTGTACGTAAAATATATATCAAATTATTTCAATTAGACGGAATGTTTCTTGTGATATAATGGAAAAAAATCATTGTCATTCGTCGCTTTTTTGCTTGTTTGTTTATTCTCATTACGGGTTATAATGGGTTTGTAATTTTTTATGTCTTTTATCTTAGTAGCTCTTATTATGTTATTTATCTTTCATACGTTTTTATAACTGATTTCATATGTAGTTATTAATTGAAATAGCTTCAAGTACAGTAGAGAATTGACTATCCGAACTAATACGGACGAAATAAAATATTTAAAAAGTATATTTTCAAATATACCGTATGAAAATATGAATTTATATTACCTATGTATCTATGAGGATATCTATGAATCTAGGTGAGGTTTTTGTTGTATTCTAATTTCATTTGAAATGACTGATATTGTAACTTTAAAAATAGAACATTTATTTCAAATTCTTGTGGATTCGAATACTCGGATAAAATGAGTTTCGGATAATCGAATCTCGACTGTAATTTACCGGTCGTCCCAAAAGGACATGTAATGTTAATCTCAAAGAGTTTTATTATCACAAAATTGGTTCACAGACAGATACATCTATATTAATTATTATATATGTAATCGATGTGTCTCAATGTGTAAAGTTTATTGAAAATCAGTTTTATCGTTCGACGATTAGTTGCTAAGCCACTGTTACGTTATCATCGATAACATAAAAATCTAAAAATTTCATTTCGATGTTAATGATCGCCAGTGTTAATATTATTCAGGCTTTCGGTGGACGCCGCGATGTTGGCGAATTTGAGCGGAACTTTAGTTCAGGTATGAACATTTAATTATTGCACGATTTATTAAAATGGTTAGTGTTTAGTTTAGAATGGGTTTAGTGAAACTTACAACTGTATATTTCGCGTATTATCGTTTTGAGTTAGGCGATTGTGTTAACCGATGACCTAGTGGATGAATTACGTTGCTTGCGCTGTCCATCTTGGTCTTAGCTTCGGAGGCTTTAATAAGTTTTATGTGTACTGTACTTACTGTAATTATAGTGTTCAAATTTCTTTCGAAATTTCCGTAAGAATGTATTAACGGTAGAGGTAACAATCAAATTCTCATAATAATATTCATAATTAAATAAACATTTCCGAACGTTATTCTAAAAATTTTAAAAACGTGTCATGACTTGTAGTAAAGAACAGTAAGGTTACATTCAACTTATACATGACTAATAATATGGACCAAATCTCCAACTAAAATTTGGTAAATTTTGGTTGGTGTACATTGCTGTACATTGTTGTACATCTTTTAGGATGCTTCAATAAGTTTTATGTGCTATACTAATTATGTTCAAAGTTGGAACCAAAGTGTTGTGATCTCGAGGTATTTTTCAATATTATATTTTTTCCCTCCATTTTGTTTAATCGATAGTCCGTTTTGGATTACATCATGTTACTCATTTATGAAGTTGAAACTTTCTCTTCTGATAAAGTTTCGTTCATTAGGAACTTTAAATAATGTTCAGTTATTTAACAACGTATTTGTTTAACTTTATTTTAAGAATTATTTATTCAAAGCTTTGTCAATACATATATATTGGATATACCCACATACATACATTATTTTAAAAATTTTAGCTTAAAATTATTATATAAATATATCATATTAATAAAATCTTTAATTGTGAAATTTGCATATATTCATATGCAAATGTGCATGCAATATAATTTGTTCAGGATTACATTAAGTTACAATTTGTAACACGTGCAAAAGTTGTTATTTAAATTACAATATTTTTTAATAAAGAAAGCCGTATTCTCTTAATTCGAAAGTGTGACAGCATGAAAAGGGAAGAAAGGGGTCCAAAACGGTAAAATTCCCCGTGATTTTTATGCACGGCCGCTAAATAATAAGTCTTTATTTATACATGGGTTATTCCCTACTACAAATAGAATTTTGATCAAAAATTTATACTTGTTAAATAAAAAATTCTACCACAATTATAATAAATAGATAGTGACCGGCTAGAATGACGTATTACATATCGTATTGTGATTGCTTACGTCACACTAAATCAGGGCCAAGGTGAGATAAAATCAAGTCTATATATATATACCAGAATTATTTTTAGTGTGTGCCTACTATAAACAGTAATATAGGAATATATGGTGTATTAACTTAGTGTAGGCATGATTGTGTGACATCTATTCGAAGTGTGAAAGGAAGGTGGGCGTATCCAGAGTTCTGTAAGGGTGCGACAAAGTAAATAAACGTATAAAAACTCAATAAGAACGTAATAGAAATAGAAAATGATTTTTTTATTCATCTAGGTCGGCAAATAAGCGATTACCGCAGCCTATAGAGGTCTGCAACACCAAAAGCATCGCAAAAGATTCCCCTTAGGAGCTCTGGTCACATTACTCACAAACTCTCACAGGAACACAATACTGTTCGAAAGTAATATTATTTAGCTGTGGTCGTCTGTAATGTCGAGGTACTACCCCAGTCGGGCTGCTCCATATTTTGAGCAGGAAATTTGCCGCTCTGCTCTACCTCAGTTGAATATTGTATAATGTGTTGTTATTATTGACTAGATAGACTATATATGTTTGTTTGATAACTTTTCCGGTGTAATGGTCACGAAAGTTCTATTGACAATGGTCGCGGGAACGATCTCTGATAAGGATATGTTATATATATTATGTATTGTATATATTTGTATTTACATAAATACTTATTTGTGTTTTCTCTACCTAGTCTTTTAATAAGGCCTTAAAACGGCGATTGTTACTCGTGATAGGGAAACTTTCGGCTAAGCACAAGCCGAGGCCGAGCAGCGGAGTTCGTGTCTATTCTGCATCGATTGGAAAAGAAGCCTTTGCTTATCAAAGCGTGTTTTTTTTTAAGTATGTCCAAACCTTAAGAGGCAAGCTTTAAAGACAAACGCCCCATCTTGCCCCACTGTTGGTACGTTGATGGAATCTTCCATGAACTTAGAGTCAAAATCATCATCACTCATTCTCACTTTAGCCTAATATGTTCACTGTTGCACATAGGCCTCCACAAGTTCGCGCCAAAGATGGAGTGAACTCATGTGTTTTGCCCATAGTCACCATGCTAGGCAGGCAGGTTGGTGACAGTAGGGCTGACTTTGTCGCACCGAAGACGCTGCTGCCCATCTTCGGCCTGTGTATTTCAAAGCCAGCAGTTTGATGGTCATCCCGCCATCGGTCGGCTTTTTAAGTTTTAAGGCGGTAGTGGAACTGTGTTATTCCTTAGTCGCCTCTTACGACACCCACAGGAAGAGAGGGGGTGGCGATATTCTTAATGCCGTAACCACACATCAACTGGTTAGAGAACGCAACTTACAGTGAAGTTATTTAATTCAATTGAGGAAGGGAATATTGATTCTGCTACATGAACAATTTTTGTAAAAACTTCCAAAGTTATATAACAACGTAACGTTATATGTAACTCTATAAACATTAAATAATTTATTTATTTATTCTTAATGTACACCGAAATACAGACACATATAAAGAAAGATACAATACAAGATGTACAAAGGCGATCTTATCGCTAAAGAGCGATTTCTTCCAGATAACCTTTGGGTACTGGACACGATATAGTAGCAGCGGTTAGAAGTGTGCACTATTAAGGACAACATTTAAAACCTTTTATGCACTTATTAGATATAGTATCTATTTACAGGAAGATGAAGCATTTCATTACGTTCATGACTTTAAGAGATATTATTTGTAAATATAAATAATATATTAAAATAGTTAGATTTCTCAAAACTGTAAATTAATTGTAAAGCGATGATTTATGGATATTAATGTGAAACAAATTAGATTATTGTTAAACTTTTCGACAGTCGAACAAAAAATAATAATTAAAAAGTGTGTGTACTTAAGAAGTTATACTTCATTAGTTAACTAACTTCATGCTGCTTCATGCTTGCTAACTTCTTCTTTGGCTAGCTAACTTCAGGGTGTCGGTTTTTTTTTTCGTGTCGTCGTGCGCGCGCATTGTAAAAATGTACTCTCATAATTTTTCCCTGTCGCGCTTAAAGAAGTATAACTTCAATATAGTATTTTCAAAATAAAACACAACCGTATAAAACACGTGCTATAAGCCTGATTGCGACATTTGTTGTGTCACAAGTTCAATGTCGCAGTGAGTTTAAAATGTCAGAGATTTGAGATGTTATTTCTCTTTCACGTTCAAAGTTTATTTAGGTAACATTTATTGTTAGACTTGATAAATTAAAATAAATATTCATAAATAGCTATGGAACTTGTTACGTTGGTGTAACTGTTGCGAAAGAATTTATCGTAACATACAATCGATTGACAACAAAACAACAAACAAAAAAATAACATTAGTTTATTTCAGTATATGATTAAGCTGATTTTTGAGCCAATGTTGCACCTTATTGTTGGAACCAAAGCTGGTCTGTATTATTGGCCATGTGTTACTCAAATAAATCAGATTTTTCTTAATAAAAACTAATGTAAAATATCCTTTCTCTAAAATCTTTCCAAAATGTTTATTGAATTATTTATCAACTGTGATGATATCACGCTAATGAGATTGTTATCACGAGTACATCAGAGATAAGTTCATTGACATCTGACGCAGTACAGTTTATGATGTTATTACTTTAAACAATTTACGACATTGACCGACTTCAAAACAATATTTATTTAGACTTTTAAATAAATATTTTCCTTAAATTAAACACTAGTTATTCCTCTGCGGCTTTATTCGAGTAGATTACAAGATTTTAGCTGCACCATTTTCTGGATTGATACATCCTATGTCACTCAGTGATTAATTTAAATTTAAATAATATTGTTACTAATAACATTACAGTAAGCTGTAATGATATTATAATTTATTGTTGATGAAGAAAATAAATAAATATCTTGTAACATACACACAAGTTCGTCTACTCTCACTGTTTCGCGGTCGCTTCCTACGGCATGCAATTTATACATATAATGCTTGTTTATAGGTAACAGCTGACTAAATAAAGCTAGCAGCTAGCTAAATATTTTTTACATTTTACAAATTAATAATGATTTCCATTACAAATAAATTAAAAAAAAAATTAAATGGTTTCCATATAATATTTGTGTAAATTAATACTAACAATTTGTCATTGTGTTGTTAATTTTGTACATACGTATGTCCGTTTCGCTTCCTTATTCCGGCCAATGCCTCGAAAGTAGAACGGTAAACATAAAGCCGTTGACTCACTGACAAACAGATAATAAACCGAATTTACAGCTACGGTATAAAATATAAAGGAACTTTTAATTTGGAACTACATTTAAAATTACACGAGATTATTTTTTTTTTAAATTGAACTGTTATTTCTCTCAACGGTAATCATTAAAATTATAATTATATTCGTTATGATATTATATTTTACAGAATAGTAATTGTATTGTTTAATACAATTAAGTATTATATACTGTAAAAAAAGTAAAGTAATGAAATTAAAAAAAAAAAACGAATAGAAAAAAAAATAAAATGATGTTAAATTTAATTCACATTAAACATTTTATTTGTCACAATATGTAATATATTTTAAATAAAAAAAAAAATTTAAAATACATTCATAGAAAAATTTTTAAATACATTCAAGAAATAATAATTGAAAAATAGTTTTCCGGTGTTTGAATCTCGTGATGTCGGTAGTAAGGGCAGTAGGACGTTTTCATAATACATGCCGTGTCAAACAATACTGACTGACCTTTGATCAGTTAAGCAAGAGCTTTTAATATTACGAGTCTTCAAAATAAACTATAGGTAGTAATAAGTAGTCCATTTTTTATATATCCTTTAAGTCTGTTCTGTTGTGGTACAAACTTTGTCTTGGCATAACGTAAACAAATAATAATAATAATGCAGTTGTTTAAAGTTTCGCGCTTAAATACATTTTGGGTATTCATTTCTATTTATATAAATGAAAATTATTATAATTAAAAATAATATTATAGAAAACCTACGTGCTCTCCGAGTAATACTTTTAATAAAACATGAAAACTTGCGTTGCGTCACAATGTATCCACGGCGGAATATTGAATACGAAATGAAATTGCGCGAACATATTTACATGTTCCATATTATCAGTTTAAAGTGTACATTTGGAAAACATTAATAAATCATGCGTGTTCTATAAATAACTATGATATAAATTTTAAATTTCATTTCAATTAATGTTTACGCAATGCTCTTAAATAACAGTAAAATATATACAAAATCAAATAAGGTGCATTACAATACAATCATGACAGTACTCACGGATCTAAATACCAAGCGACTGAAATTATAAAACAATTAATTTCATGTAAGGAAAAAAGTGTGTATCAGGTCCGACGCACGACTACTCCAGTCGTGCTCCTTCAGATCGACTTGTTACACGGGTTCCGAATAAACAGTTTAAAAAAAAAGATTTTTAGAAATTACAGTATTTATTTATTTAGTTTGAATAATATTTCCTTTAAAATAATAAAATAAAGTACACTAGAACTGGTATGGAAAAAGATGTGTGACCGATATGAGGGATCCGAGCAGACTGACTGCGAGGTCCCGTCCCTACTGCTTCTTTGGAGACAAAATGCTGATGCAGCATCTAAGGCTTGCACCACAGCGCAAAGGGGTGCATGTGCTAGCTATAACAGACTGTTTAAATAAGCACAAAAAAGTCTTCTAGTCTAGTCTAATAAAAAGTATAATATCATATCAAATGGTAAGTAAACGAATCAAATAACGCCATATATCGTGTCGCGCGTAAAAAAAAAAAGAATAAGATTAAGAGAGAAGGAGAAAATAGTTTTTTATAACGCGACGGAATAAACTAGAGAGAGGTAAAAAAATAATAATAGATAGCTCAGGAGGTCAAAATTAAATAAGACAATAATTAGAAAGTAATTTAATACAAAGTTATTCAATAGCCTGGATTTAACCGAAAAAAATTAGGGTTTACACATATTTGTATGAACCAAGAACTTTAATTTACTTCTGAGAATTAAACGTACGTTTCTGAAACAATACAATATTATTTTAAAACAAAATTAAGTCTCGTAATATTTCCGGCACATGGGTGGAGGTTAACTAAGGTCACTTATCGTCAACTGGGTTCCGTGAACACGTGGCTACGCCGTATCACCACCGGATGATCTCGCCGACTCTCGAGTTTCGTCGACCACACAATTCCACAGACCGTCCACCCCCGCGATGACAACCGGGGGCAGGAGAATTATCACGTTGGGGTTAAAAATATTATCTTCATGCCAGATGGGTAGGTTAGGTTCTCGTACTCTAGTGATAGTACGGATTACAACGTAAATCTGTATTGTTGGGATCCCAGCGGGTAACCCACAATTGTCTTGCCACGTGGTATTAACAGGCACCAACAGTACCGCCCGTGATCGCCACGCCAAGGACCCCAACAAAATCGCACGCGGAACCTGACCGTGACTGAAGACAAAGGAAATAAAAGGAGCCACACCCCACCAGTGCTTAAATACCGTTGAACCGACCCTAATCAGCGGATCTCCACCTATGGTTGTTTACGCACAACCCTACGTCACAAGAAATACGCGAAAATACGCGAGGACACGCGCTAATAGCGACAACGCCTAGCAAAATTATAATAGCAATTACATCGATAAACGAAATATATGTTAGAATATGAAATATATGTTACAAGTCCAATAGGGTTGCAATAGATGGCGTTAACAAAAACGTAACGAAGGCATTCGTTCAGTAGATAAGTATTATAATATTATTATATTTTCCTCATATTTTTTTTTCATACCGGGGGCTTTATATGATAATCGATTCTTAAAGAGTAAACGTTCCACACACACTAGGATGAAAACCTGTACGGAAACAAACAACACAGTCACGCACACGACAACAAGACCCACAACAAACATCTGTATGGCTCAAACAAACTTTAGTCAGTCAATTACTGTGACTGCGCCATCAAAACGATTGCCGTTTCTATCGTATCGTGATAATCCCAGAACTGTGCGTTAACGATGAAGAACTACAAATAAATGTGACAATAATAAAAACTGCAGTAATTCTAGTAAAAATTATTTCATGGATGATTATTTACACATGCTCCAATTTATTTAAATACCGACGCTCCGAGGGTAGAATGAAAATTACACGAACAATGCGAAACATTTAAAATCATGTGCATCGTTTCCCGTTCTATTGTTTTTTGTAAAGAATACTCATTCTTTACGAGTGCGTACATGTATTCCACGGTTATAAAGGATCGATACTATGCGACAAGTATACGGTATGGGAGTATACGAGCTCTGCAGTAAAAACTTTCATAATGACTCATTTAAACTCTCGCCTCGTATTCGCCTTGAAGTGTGTGAACGCACGTGAGTATTTTCATATTCTCGCATATCGACATCGAAATATCAGCACAGCGAGAAATATGTTTAAAATCTAAAAAAACCTTAATGGAGAAATTCGTCAACCTTGCAGAGGATCAAAGTCAAATAATGTTGATCTAAAGTAGCGATGTGTTCCTGTTGTAAATAAAGATAGCCAGAGCCGGGGATGCACTTGTACCGGGGATACGTTGCTTGTGTTATAGGCGTCTATAGTGCACTCTAGTCACCATACGGTGGACGGTTTGTTGAGCATAGGCCTCTTTCTCCATCTAGGAGATCGGATCTTAATCCACCATACTTCTCCATTGTCGGTTGATGGATATGTTCCCTACTAAGAATAACAATAATAAAAAGCAATCGAGTCCCAATTAGCTTATTATTTACAAATTTAGTTCTATAAAAAAGAAACGCAAAGTTGTATGAAAAAATTTAAATAAAATATTTACATTACATCTTCACTACATTATAATGATTTACGTCTGTTTACGTACTGTTATTTCTTGTATCAAAAATGCAATTTTTATTTTAACCATCTTCTTTAGAGTTGTTTAATTTATAAATACCTTTCAAACGTTCAGGTACGGAATTGTTTGAAATTAATTGTTACGGATTTATAGATTGAGCTCTTTCGATTTTATCGTGATGACTGCATTATCTCCAACATATTATTCTTATGTAACGTTAGTGGAATAACGTAAATAAGTAGAATTAGGATTCGTAAAATAAGCCTGAATACTTCTCTTTTGGCGTTGATTGCTATAATTTTGCTATCTATGAAAATGGCCTTATTAAAAACTAGCGCTCCGGCTTCGCACGGTTGCAAAAACTATCAGTGTTCCTCTACTATATTATGCATGTATCATACATATAAACTTTCCTCTGAAATCACTGTATTTATTAAAGATAATTGTCTTTACTGGCAAACGAAAAAAAAAACCGACTTCAATTACATCGAAAAGTAATACAACGTAGGTAGACGAAAAAATAATCAAGTAAATACGCATTATCAAAGATTACTCCAAAAGTTGTAATCAGATCTCGATGAAATTTAAATGTTACGTCATGATAAACATCGGCTTTCGATTAAATTAAAAATCATCAATATCTGTACACCCACTAAAAAAAGTTATGCGGATTTTCGAGAGTTTCCCTCGATTTCTCTGGGATCCCATCATCAGATCCTGAATTCTTTATCATGGTACCATACTTAGGATATCTCCTGTCTAACAAAAAAAGAATTACCAAAATCGGTTCATAAACGACGAAGTTATCCCCGAACATTCATTTAAAAAAATACATACGTTACATTACGTTACGTGCTGTTATTAAACATGTGTTTATTTTTTAGTTCGTTTATTATTTGAAGTCTTGTATTATGTAAAATAGTTACGTTGCCATCGCTTGCTTCAGCCTGTAATATCCTACTACTGGGCATAGGCCTCTTTCCCCATGTATGAGAAGGGTCAGAGCTTAATCCACCACGCTCCTCCAATGCATATTCCCTATTATGAGTAACGATCGCTATCTGTTGTACATGATAACAACCGGGACCGACGGCTTAACGTGCTCTCCGAGGCACGGTGGGGAAGCCCACAAAGACTGCACAAACACCCAGACCACGTTGTCATAGTTATAGCTTATTTATATATTATACTTAAGGTCACAACTTTTAAATGACCTTTTTAATGCCTTTTTCTTAACTTGTTTTTAAAACGATTTATTTAATTATTCCATGGCATGTAAAAGCGATTAAAAAATTTATTGACGAAATAATTTCGTTTTGGGTATTATTGAGACAACTTTTTTAAAATAAATAAATAAATAAAATAAATAAATTTCTACACAATACACACACGGTCGTCTGTTCCTAAAGTAAGCAACTTAATGTTTGTGTTATAGGTAACAGCCGACTGGTATAGCTACAAATATATATTTTTTTGATAAATCGAACCCACAAGCCCCGGAGCAGACAGCAGGGTCACTACAAACTGCGCCAACGGGCTAGTTAAAATAAAAGCATAAAGTTATTTGTGGCTTTGTCTTAACCAATATAACATTAATGCGGATATCAGGGCGAGTCAATATTAAGACATTGTGTATTTAATTACTCATATCCTTATTCTAATCTAGATCAGATTAACTTAGATTTTATATTGATTGTGAGCTGACTTCCTCAAGCGTTTATAGGCAAACTAGATGAACAATTTCCTCTAAAGGACAAGCCTGATATCTTATGTGTGATAACTGTATAAGGTTGTCTCATTAGCCAGTTAGTTTGCGGAAGGTTTGTCTACCACATATGTTCCAATCAACATATGTTGCTATGGGTATTTTTTACGAAACGTTATAAACGTTGACTGAGGTAGGGCACAGCAGGAATTTCTTGCTCAAAATATGGAGCAGCCCGACTGGGGTAGTACCTCGACCTTACAGAAGACCCCAGCTAAATAATACTGTTTTCAAGCAGTATTGTGTTTCTGTTGTGAGTAAGGTGACCAGAGCTCCTGGGGGGGGGGGATTGGGGATTGGGTCGGCAACGCGCCTGCGATGCTTCTGGTGTTGCAGGCGTCTATAAGCTACGGTAATCTCTTACCATCAGGTGAGCCGTACGCTTGTTTGTCGACCTAGTGATATAAAAAAAAAACGCTGTAAAATATATCGAGAGTATACTACTTTGCATTTTTTAACGCCAAAGTAGATGTCATCATGCATGCAGAGCGCCTTCTATATACCTATACATATATAGGTCTTCGCTATGTAAAATATTCGCGTCATCAAAACCTTTACATGTTTACGCAAATATATAGTTCCGACTTTATATCGGATGTATTTGGCTTCAGTATTCGCACACATGAGGTTTCATTTCTGTTAACACTAAGGTTTTGTCGTAAACTGTATGTATAAGACATTAAAAAAAAACGAGTGTGCTTTAGACCACACGATCGAAGTAAAACTTCTTTACCAATAGGCCTGCATAATAGACCTACACTGTGTCTTATATATACGAAACGTGTGCCAGACCTCTCTCTCTTGCTCCGTTCGCCTGGCCCGATCATACTTTTCGTAACACTCACGTTTCTCTTTCATCAGCTTACTCCTAAAGTCAAGCGTTTGTAAAGAAGTTTTACTTCAAAAATAGTTTTTTTTAACGATAGGGGAAATATTATGAACGTGGGAATTATCAAGATTCATATATATGGACTTATGGGTGAACAAACACCCATCTTCCTCACTTATCTTTGCCTAACTTTTTTCTTCTATACAAAAATTTAAATTTTGGTATGTAATAGACAAGTAAACAATCGGGATGTGCTCGCGGTTTTCGGGTTGAACGTGCCCAAACATCATGTCAGTTATAGGAAAAGAAAGGTTTATATTTCAACGAAAACATACACCTTATAATGTGCAGTTAAATAGTACTGCTTTGTGCTCCTGTGTAAGGTGATCAGAATTAAAGTGATCAGAGCTCCTAGTGGAGATTGAGGGTACAATGCTTCTAGTATTTATTGCAGGCGTCTCTAAGCTACGATAATCGCTTACCATCTGGTGAGTGCTACCCATGTATGCCGACTTAACTATAAAAAATATATTTCTGAACAATCATTAATAATTGATTATCATAAATTTTGGAGAAT
The DNA here is from genome assembly GCF_905220565.1 of Melitaea cinxia. NCBI lineage: Eukaryota > Metazoa > Arthropoda > Insecta > Lepidoptera > Nymphalidae > Melitaea > Melitaea cinxia. Next base: position 17,030,235 of record NC_059401.1, read on the forward strand.
TAATTTCGGTAATTATGGAGAAGAAAAAAATATATCAATATTTACTTTTACTTAAATTCATGTCGCTTTTAAAAATCTCTAAGAAATTCACTAACATGCTATTTTTAATGGCTATAACATTATGCCCTGTGTCTTATTCGTGCCCCCCGGGGCGGAGCTCCGGAACTGATCCGGCCCTGATTGTCGTAAGGAATAAAAATAATATGCTCGGCAAACGTTCAATGACCTCATTCTGTATGAATAGTTCATTTTGCAACTCTCATTATTAGCTATCATGACGATTGTGTAATGAATGCCGTCTTCATTCGTATCCGTATTTCACCATCTTTACTTATAAATATTTCTTGTACCCTTTGTTTGATAAATAATAATACAGTCCTGATAGTTGAACATTTTATAACAATTTAAGTAAAGTTTTACACGGTAGCTGTTATTTTAAAGAGTGAGTTAATTTGAAATTTTTTTTAAAAGGGAAAAATACGGTTTGGTGTTTTGAATAACTACTTTGTGAGTTGAAGGTAACTTATCTTAAAAGTGGTGTAATTTCCGTAAATTATATAAGTGCATAGTTACAATTTGTGCTTAAATATATATTTTTATTTTTTAACCAACAAATACATAGAGTGCAATGGGCGGTTTTATTACTAAATAGTGATCTCTTCTAGACTGTCCAATAGAAACATTTCTATAGGCCATACAGATATCTGGATGTTTGTCATTATATTGTGTGTTTTCGGTCCTCTCTGACAAGAGTAAATCCTACTAGCCGCCGTTGAGTGCGTGACTTTCACATTATATATAACCTTTGTGAAATTTAAATTATTTAAATTTCTTTATATGATATTAATGCAAAAGTCTATAGATACGTAAACGAGATCAAATCGTAGAGAGTAGTATAAGCTGTTAGCCTGTTAATTGGAAGTCAAACATCACGTATGAAACTCGAAAGATAATCTGTGTTCATTTGGATAGTGAAAAATAGTTGAATTGATCATTAATTAATATTGTCATACCTTTTGAATCTGAAAAAAATATTCGCTTAGTACTATGAAGTATCATATATATAGTCCGTAACAAATAAAATTAAATAATATATTTCGTCAATATAGTTCGGTGATTCAAACTTAACGAACGTCAAAAAATATATAAAAAAAATTCAAAAAAGTAAACAGCTTGATACTTGAAAAATAATATTATAATAGCGTAATTTATTTTAAAAAAATGTAAGCAGAAAAATTGAATAAAATTTATTAATTCAAGACAGATTAAAATAACATAATAACAAAATTCATATACAAACTCACCATTACCGAATTTATAAAAAAAAACCGATGCGGAAATAAATTTTAATTTAAAATCAATGAAACTACTTCAAGGCCCTAAGGCCTTATAATTTATTTATTTATTTTATTTAACAATTTATGTACACTAGGATAGCAAAAGGAAATAGCTCTTATAAACAATGCTGGTACAAAGGCACTACTTATCCCATGATGGAATCTCTTCCAGTAGTCCTGCTACAGGAAACTTATAAAACAGTCGCAAAATTAGCGTGTACAATCTAAACATATAGATAATAAAAATATAATATAAATACATAATTTTACAATATATAAATGCACACATACATAATAATTTATACACAAGTGGATACAAATAATACGATACTTATACACGCATACACATATACGATACATAATATAATACATACGATAATAAATTCCAATACGCATAAGGACACTTAATTAAATAATAACAATTTATTTCAAATTTTCATCCATAAAAATTTTAGTAACATTATATTACCGTATCTGTATATTATCTTTTTAAATAAAAATAAATGACCGAAACGTATGTACGCGAAATAACTTTCAAACGACTGCATAAAACTGGTTATTTTTGAAGTGTAACTTCTTTAGGCGCGTCAGGGTAAATTTTTTACGGATGAAACGGCAACGTTCTGATGAAACGGCAACGTTTTTGTTGATGGCGCTGGAACGGAAATCTAGAGCTTTAGATTTGTATAAATATAAACGAGACTTAAAAATTAGTTTGCCAAAGAAGTTTCACTTCTGACAAGTGTACTTTGTACGCACGCACTTTTTTGGCTCGTTATTGTAAAGACAAGATTTTTATGCAAATAAAATTACGATACAAAGTTCGTAGACTGATCCCCGTGATGAATAAAAGAACTTGATTCAAGTGTAGTCGATATACTTTTACCGTCGAAATAAATAATCTTCATTAACTAAAAGATGTCATAAACAATTAACCATTCTTTTAATCACAGAATTCAAAAGAACGTATAACAATCGTATTGTTTGAACAAAATGTAAGAGATGACATTTATTCTCTCTGACGTGAGACGCCTACACTAAGCTCACTCCTAAATGCCAGTGGCTTTCAACCTTTGGCTCGACAAATAAGCAGTAATATTGTAGTAATCAGCTCGCAGAATAAAAATTCTGTATTGGGTGACAAGAAGCCAAAAATATAAACGCCTACCATGACTAACAACTGTATAATTTATACGAGTACAATACCTCAAGCGGCTCCGTTAGCACACAGCCAGAGCTTATGATCACATGCCTATCTGAAACAATTTAAAAACATGAAAATGTATGCTCAAAACCACAAAAAATGTCATTAAGTGTTTAATAAATAAAGGCTTTAGGAGATAGTTTATATTTTATTGTTTCAATTTACGAAATCAAAAGTTTACCGTTTGTGTCTGCTTCATCAAAAAAGATCTGTAGAACAGGTCGTCAACCTCATTTTCAAGTATTTATCTGTACCTATTTACTTTTCTATCTAAAATAGCATAAAAACGACTCGTATGTAAAGAAATAGTTCCCAGCAATAATAAAGATTGAGAATCATTGCTGAAGAGCGTCAAGGTTGTCTTAAAACTTTAGAGAACCAAGCATTTCTCTTTTCAACAAAACTTGAACATTTACAATGAGATACACGTGGAAAATACATAACTTTTTAAATTTGTCAACTTTCTAGGAATTTACTATAAATAGTTCTTTTTACGTTTTAAGATGACGAACAAATTTGTTTAGAACATTTATAATATGAGTTTATTTTTATTTCTAATTTTTTCAAACTTTTATATTATCAGAAACCTAAATGTACTAGTTTTACTAGATTAATATAATATTAAAAAATCTTTATCCAATATGACATGTAAATGAGAATTTTTTTATACGACTGCCCCTTGATAGTATCCGGTTACTGTAGCCTATAGACTCCTGTAAAACCAGAAGCATCGCAAGCGCGATGCCGTCCCTACCCTTGACAGCTCTAAAAAGCTCCAAAATGCGCCAACGGGCTAGTCGAAATTAGTCACAACAGGAACACAACATAACTTGAGAGCAGGGATATTTAGCTGTAATTTATGTAACGTTGACGTACTTCCCCAGACGGACTGCTACAAATTTTAAGCAGGATATATCTTGATGTGGCCCATCATAATAAAGTGAAAATGAGTATTAACTATATAGCAACATCGACCAGCTAATCGTCATATTAATACCAGGTTTTGTCTCCAGGGATTTCACTAGGATGGTCACGCAGCGATGACGCCCGGCAAGAAGATGGAGTCGAAGAGCACACAGATCCACCTGCCGCTGATGGGGAGAGGCAGTCGAGGCGAGCTTAACGAGAAGGTCGTGTTCTCACAGGTCAAGTCCCCCCCGGAGCAGCTTAATAATGGACAGTTGTTAGGGTAAGTTGTTATTAATTTTATTATTACCTGTTTTGTTTCTATCTGAGGTAAAGTGAGATTTATAGACTCTTCCCTTCCTCGATAAATAGGCTTTTAAACGCGGAAAAATTCGTTTATAATTTAAACTACCTACTATATACTATAAATATATTTTTTACTTTTAAATCAACAAATTGTGTCACACAGTGTAGTGAAGGACGCTGCTCCACTGCGGGTTGGTGAATAAGAGTAATTTTTTCTTCTTCTCCTACATGGAGAAAGAATTGTGAACTGTGACATTTTTTGTTAGTGTACATACAGTTGATAAATTATGTATAAAGTAAGGATTATACCAACTAGTGAGGATTAACAACATTACTACGAGTATTTAAGTCTATTTATTCTCTAAATATATAAATTAACTAAAGTTCTCAAACGGACTGAGAAGGTTTTATTGTCAGTGATCGTAAAAACTGGCCCATTAGTTTCAGGTGAAAATCACTTGCAGTCAAAATCACTAAAATACAAGTCCAGTCAAAAATAAACCTTAATTCACCCCGATAAGAGCTAGTTGTACATATTTGCCGGTCACATATAAATTTATACTAAACCGTTTCAAAACTGTAATCCATTTGAAATTCGAACGTGACGCGACTCGTTTAAAATCATATTGTAACTTTATTATCCCAAATTTATTACTCATATAAGTTTTGACACGATTTTTTTAAAATTTATCTTTTATTTTAAATTATGAACGCATTGTTTAATTTCATTAACAATTATCAAAAAAAAAAGAAAAAAAAAATCTACTTTTAAAAAGAGATTTTATGCGATTACATATGTATGTATGTGTGTGTGTGTGGTCCAGAACGCAACGCCTGAGTGAGCAAAGGTTGTACTCGTTCGTGTGAACTGCAAATAAGTTCTATGATAGTGGTCTAGACGTAATGAGTATAAATTTAATAAAACTCTTAGACTAGTGTTTTTTATAACCTTCTCTTTGTTGGGTTTGCACTTTGGACCGGATACAGTTTTATGATTAGCTCTACACATTTGTAAAATGACGGATAACAGCTTACGCATTTTTTTATTTTTTATAATAAAAGTTGCTCCTCTGTTGAATTGATTAAGCAAATGTTTATTAAAGGAGGTGTTTTGTCGACCTTTAGTGAAAAGACATTATCTAAGTTTTCTATTTTTATTTTATAGAAATTGACTGCTATTTGGTTTGATATTTTGACTAGCCAGTTGGCGTATATGTATTATTTCTATGTATATTCATTAAAAAAAAATAGCTATGACAGTCGGCTACTACCTGTAACACAAGCATTAAGTTGCTTAATATTGGAACAAACGGCTGTGTGTGTATGTTATAAGATATTTATATTTATATTTATTAATATTTATATAACTATCAATCAGGTGTTTTATTTAGGTAAATTCAAAAATCTAATCTGCCTAAATTACTACCTGTATTTCGCAGATTTTTTATGTACTTTTGGAGATTATTGCAATTTAATCCTTAAGAATCCATTTTCATATAATTATCCCGGTATGAAAAAAATACGAGGAGTAAAATCTACTGAACGAATGACCTCGTTACGTTTCTCGTAACGCCATCTATCGCGTAAAGTCTAAAGGCTCTTCGATACAAGTAGATGGCGTTATTTGATTCGTTTATTTACCATTTGATATGGTATTAATCTTTTTCTTACACTAGTAAGCCTTTTTGTGCCTATTTAGACAGTCGATCTGAAGGAGTAAACTCCAGTCGTGCGTCGGAGCTGACACACACAATTTTTATTCTACAGATCTTACCGCGAGTGTTATTTTGAAATTCCCCATGTTCGCGGGTGACTAAGAAACTGAGAGCTGGAACGGTCGATTTTTGATATGATATTAAAAAATGTTTAGAACTGAGAGATGTTTTATATTGCGGGTAGGCTGTAACGATCTACCTTCGTCTTTTTTAATTTTTTATTAAGGTAACAATTTACCGGAAGGTATATGCCTTTTTACGTAACTCTATCACTGGATTCCAAAATACGGACAACTTAAAATCATCTTCCCAATTAAATTTGGGTTACTCTTGATTTCAAGCGTGTCTAGATTTTTGTATACCACTTAAGATTGCATGTAGTATATGTGATTTAGTTCAATGCCTCTTAATTTTATCTAGTCTTTATTTTCTAATATATGTACAAAATTCTCGTGTCGCGGGTGTTTGTTACCAAACTCCTCCGAAATAGCTGGACCGATTTTTATGAAATTTTGTGTGCATGTCGGGCAAAGATTCTTTGATGTCGGGTAGGTCTGAGAATTGCCCATCTATTTTTTTATACCCCTAAATGAAAAGGATGACCCACCCCTAAATATTTCTAAATTAAATTATTTATTTCTTTGGAGGTGTGTACACAATACTATTTATGTTATTAATATGTAATCATTAATTACATATTGTGTGACAATATATTATTTTTAAAAGCAATTAAATTTGTGTTATAATTCATACAAAATAATATGGAGAGTCATAAACTTTAAAAAGGCACCATGAATGTTGTATAATGAATATGAAATAAGCAAAAAATTAAAAAAAAAGTCATTTTTATTATTTAATGCAATTTGCATCGCAATTGCTATTTTATGTTTTCGCATTTACGACTACTTAGCAATAAAAAAAAAACGATTTAATTCATATAGGTAGGTAAAGTTACTAACTACTAGGTAAAGTTACTAACTACTTTTAACCGACTTTAAAGAACGTCGTTTTATAGCAGATAGTTTAGCTGTTTGTGTTTTTTGAATGTTAATCGATATTCTTCGCCATTTGATAACTGATTTTGAAACACGTCAATTTTGTTTGAATGTATTTATTCAAGAGGTTTTTGATTTGCCTAATCAGGAAATCATAAAGGAAATCAGGTGAATTGAGGAAATTCCGCTCAACAAACATGTCGCGGTTTTGTTGTCGACATTGATTTATTTATCGATACTGTGCCGAATTGGGTATTCTTTATTTGAAAATGTGTATAGAACATTTGAAGGTATTTCATAGATTTTTTTTAAATGTTAAACGTTACCTTCAGTAAAGGTTGTACAATATTATTACTGCTAGAAATTAGGTACTCGACAACGTTACTGTTTAGAAAGAAAATTAAATAAAAATAGATTTTAATAAAACCTACCTATCATATACGTATGTCGTATATTTTTACAGGTTTATGCACGTAGAGGGTAGAAAATATACGTACCTGTCTATTACAATTAATTATAAGTATGGATTCAACTAAATATTTAGTAAAATTATATAACAATTAGCTGCGACTAATGTCTACGAAATCATTTCATTTAAAAGTAACCGTCATTAGTTCTATACATATCTATTTGAACTTAAACCTTTCATGCTTACGCATTTCTAAAAAAAAAACTGTGTCCTTGAAACAATTCAAAGGGCGTATATGATGATAACGCTCAAACAATATTTACTTTTAATGTCCTTGTGATAGAGGTTATATTGCTGTGTTTGAATACAATTTGTGACTAATCTAATTACATTCTTTTCCATTAGCGCTTTTGTATGAAATAAGAATGTCGTGAATAGTTATACAGCAGATATATGTTTATTGCTTATGAATATATCTAAAGGAATTGTTTGTTTAAATAAGAATTAAAGAACACGCTATGGCGTGATGTTATACAACCTGTAATGAGCCGTAAATGCGATAGCATAAAATTGCATTTGCTAAGCAAATTGCTTTAAAATATTATATATACTTTTTATTTTAATAGACGTTTATATCTTTAAAGAAAAACATGAATAGTCACTATTTTATTTATAAAAAAAAGAATATTATGCAAGGACCTGAGTGTCTCAAAAACAATGAACGTTATAACAGTGCAGGCGATCTACTAATGTATATACAACTAGTGCTCACCCAGTGGTCGAAATTCGACCATGATTAATTTAAATTATACGTTTGAACATTATGAAGGTTCTGTTTTCAAAGACTATACTTTTATAATAATAAAAAAATATATATTAGCATTCTGCTCTCCTCTACATTGACTCTAAGTATGCGAAATTATATCCCGTGTCCGCGCGCTTTTCGTAAAAAAGCGTACAATTTTTTTTTTGCTTCACGTACATATTTAATATTTAATGTGACACATATTATTAATGCGGTTTTTAACACGGCCTCGACTTTTGGGTTATGTACCTATCAGGTAATAAATATGTATTGTAAAGTTAAGATTTCTACGATAATTGAAAATAATATGTAAACAAGGCGAACGCACACATAAGCACAATCTTACCGCAAAAGGAATGTTACAAGGAATCCTTTTAAGTTGTTACCGTAAATTGTAAATATTAAACGCCAATAATAATAAAAAATATGTAAGAAATCTCAACAAAATATGAATACCGTCTAAAGTCATTTATCTAATTAATCGTCTGTAAGATGAGCATAATAACGTATTAGGTGTCGACAAAAGTATTGGACTTGACCACAATCTCGCCGGATGTAGGGAAAATATAGGATGAAACCATTTTGAAAATAAATAAACACCTCACCCTCGACGATTCCCATGATCGAAAAGATTTTCTCCTGATTCGGAGATCTGGAAACAAAATACTCCAGCGCAAACGCCCAGACATCGACAAACATCTGTATGGCCAATTCAAATGTTTGGCCAATACAACTGTTTGTGATAAAATTGTGAGAAAATAAAGACTAGCATACTCTGTGATAAAACACGCACGTAATATGTAGGTTAATTTCAACATCCTCTCAATTATGTGTGTTGCAACTCGATATACAGACTTCATAATGTTTTATAGACAAAGCTTATTTTTAAACAAAAACAAAATGCCAACATTTACCAAAGACCAAAGACGCGTCTATTATTAGAAGCACGTGCTCTTTCGTAACAGATCACATTCTTTGGTACTTAAGGCCATTTTTCTGCTTTTAACGATATATTTTTAACCGACTTCAAAAACAGAGGAGGTTCTTAATTCGATTACATCGTTTTTTTATGTGTCTATCCATCAGCCCTTAACAGTCCACTGCTGGGCATAGGCTTCCCCTATAGTTCGCAACTCCGTCCGGTCCTGCGTCCTCTGAATCCAGCGGCTTTCGGCTGTATTATTATATTAAGATCGTCAGTCCATCTGGTTCGAGGGCGGCCTGTGCTCTTTTTGGCGAGACGTGATCGCCATTCGAGAACCTTCCTTCTCCATCAGTCATCGGTTCATCTTGCCATATGGCCTACCCTGCCATATGGCTTACAGATTTTGAGAGCTATGCCTAGAGCGTGGTCTTATACCGTTAGGCTTTTCTATAGACAAGGTCCCTCAGCGAGCGATGGACAGAGCTATGCATGGTTATGTGTGCTACCGCAGATTTTTTTACTTGTATCGATTTTGATGATTCTTTTTTTATTCGAAAGCTCCAATTTATCAGTCAGGTAATTTTAGTCATAACCTGTGAATCTAAAAGATAATTTTTGCGTGGGTATTTTAGGGCCTGTTTCCACTCCTGCTGATAAACACTACAAGTAACTTATATTCTAGATTAATTTGTTAGAAAGAGCTGAAAAAGTTTCTTGACTTTATACTTAAAAATATTAAAAAAACTTTACTAAAACAAAAACAGACTTTCTTCAATAAATATTATTTTGATGACATGTCAAATTAATTTTTATTTATTTATTTATTTATTTACTACTAGTTTGTTAATTTTAGTAATATTTTCTCTGCAAACGTACCTCAATAAATATTGTAATAAAATTGGTTTTAATAAATTAAGTATTACTGCGTACTTCACATAGAAATAGCAACCCAGTAGCGCGAAATAAAATAACTTTAACTAATTTTACTCGCTACCAAGTAAAAGGTGGAGAGATATCTTTAACCAGAGATGTGGACCGCTATGGATACGGAAAGCACGGGAAAGGGATACATGGAAAGGTTTGGGAGAGGCCTACGCCGCAGAGGCGACTATTACTAATATTAATTAAGTTATATTATAAATATGTATAGGAATAAATTGTATAGCTTCAATATATAGGTTAGGTTAGGTTAATATATATTCATACATACATATGTTTGTACTAACAATAATTGAAATTTATTAGTAGTAGAAATAAAGGCTATTTTTATTTTTATTTTATTTTATTTTTATCTAATTTTACTCGCTTGGATGTAAATCCTAAAAAAAGCACACGCATAATCACTACAAAGATGTATAGAAATAGAAATACACATATTCGTCAGTTTCGATCGAAATTGCAACTTCATTAGCCAGCTGTTGTTACCACTACACCCACGTCCTATATAGCTTAAATATTACGTAAATACAACAATGATAAAATATTTTAATCGAAAAATTTAAACAAACCGATGACCTACTGATCTAATAACTGTTGGATTCGCGTTTTAAAAAATTCTCTTCCACAGTGTGCCCCAGATATCACGGCTAGGTGAGTTTCATTATGCCCCGGTCGCAACCTAGTTGAGAATCCAATTCGAGAAAACGATTTCAGGGATCAGATAATATTTAATACAATTGGCTAGAATTGTTGCAACAAGGAATCATATTATTTATTGAAATACGTCTGTCTGTTTAATTGGTTTAAGATTTTTACTTCACTATACAACTATCGTAGTTTCATTGCACGCCTCCAAGGAGTCTGTATTTTATTCTCACAAAATGAATAATACGGGAAACGCCTACCCTTAAGCCTCTATATTTTTTTATAACAGTGCATTAATACGCTATAAAGTACAAACTTTTATACAGAATACACGTCAAACTATAATTTAAATATCATCTGAAGTCTTTTTTGAACACTATTATAATAAAAAGAATCGATTAAACAAATATTATGTTGGACGTCAATGTTTTGGATGCACGGATGATTACAAAAATAACATGGAATCATTTAACGAAATAAGCCGCTTTTTATTATGTCAGTAAATAATTAACTTGAAGCCTATTGAATACGAAGGCTGAAGAATTCTTCGATTCTAAGTTTACCTAGTAACTCAACTGTTTTAGTAATCGATAAAACCCGTAGGTACAGCAAGTGGAACCTAATAGAACTTAAGATAATGTAACGGTAAAATAAATTTCTTTCGTTGTTACGAGATTGGTATAAACTTATAGATATCAAATTCACCTCTCACTAAGTGTCAATTTATGTTTCATTTTATTTGATCACAATTTAGTCATTAATATATAATATAAAATCAAAAAATAATAATAAAATAATAATCAATAAATAATAAATAATCATAAAATAAAGTCATAATAATAAAGGCAGCCCTGCGGTCACCTACCCGCCTGCCCAGCGTGGTGACTATGGGCAAAGCACATGAGTTTACGTTATTTTTGGCGTAAACTTGTGGATGCCTATGTCCAGCAGTGGACTGTATAAGCTGTAATGATGATGATGATGATGATGAATTTAGTCATAACTAACTTTAATATAAAAATATAAAATTGAATAAGACTACCACAAACATAATTTCATACTTAATAAAATGCCGGTTATAATTCCTAACAGTGCCAGGTACATTCCTAACTCGTTAAAGTAATAACTATTTGCTAATGAGAAATAGTTGAAAAAATATTTATTTTAATAACACTTTTTTTTTGTTTATAAATTGCTATTATAAAAAAAGTACTTTTTTTAATTTATTTTATTTCAAAAATAATTACAATGGTCTTACAGCTTGATTGTCCTCGCCAAACTCGCCAAACGTGTGTGCAATTCGTACACGGCAAAAGTGAAACTTGTGAAAAGTCACGGTCTCGTCTAGTCTATCTCATTTTCTCCTATACATTTATGTGTTTCCCTCTTTATCGTGAGTAGCTATTACATACATTACATTATATACAAAGATAATAAAAAAATGGTTTACGTATATTTAGTGATTCGTTTTTCCTCCTTAGAACGGTGCCACCACAAACGTTGAATACTTTGCGTTGATTTGATATTCAAAATTATTATTATTATTCTCCTGTCACGAAATGCTATGAAACCAAAATTTAACTGAAATTCAGTTACATAATTTATAACAATACTAGTATTAATGTATAGTTGTTCATTCCGAAACATTTTGGCTGTTGTCCAAAATGTTGTATATATGCCAAAGTTTCACTCATCAAGAATCATTGTTAATTACTGTACGAGCGTTAGCATGCATATGGTTGTGTCTGTAATGTTAAGACAGTTAATATGAAGTCCAGTTCAATTTATAATATTTGATTTATTATTAGTAATAAATATAGAATTCGCATAGAGAGTTATAAGATCATGTAAAAATACAAATAAAAGACGGATCCAAATTTTTTTTGCATAAAATAAAATAATAATAATAAGCGTGTTTTTTCATTAAAACTATACATTTAATATGAAAACTTTTTAAGGTAATAAAAAGTTTCAGTAAGGGTAAATTAACCCGTTAATTTTTTCTGTCATTTTTGCGTTTGACCCTCAGAAAAGGTCAGTCTGTTGGCTCAGCGATTAATATATTATATACTTTATTGCACTCAAAAAAAATACATGTAAAAACAACATAGGAATAATATTTATGGCAAAGGTGGACTTATCTCTGAAAGAGATTTCTTCCAGTCAACCCATGGTCATGAGTAAGTGTTTAATATAGCGAGGCAAACAGTGCAAGAAGATTTACTAAGAACAAGAAAAAAAAAAAAAAAACGTAAAAAAAAAGAAAAGATAATAAATTTGATAAATCTATACATATATAATCAAATATATATATATATAATATACTACATACTAACAAATACATGTATAGATACATACCAAAATACAAAAATACACTTGTACACATACATAAACATATACAAACTCACTACAATACATACGTAAATACATACATATTCTATAGATGATTACACATTTGCTAGTGAAAGCAAGTGTTTCTTTAATTTATATTTAAAGGAAACAAGGGAAGGACTAGTTCTGATGTCACTTGGGAGATTGTTCCATAGTACGGAGGCGCGTACCGTAAATGAATTTAACTTAAATTTTGTGTTACATTTCGGTATATCTAACATAGCCTCTCTGCCAGGGCGCCTGGAACGAGTAGGAGAGGGCAGGAGGTGAAATCGGGATTGAAGATACAACGGAGCATTAGGATCATGAAGGATATTGAAGAGGGTGGACAGGATGTGCATATCACGCCGAAGACGAATGGGGAGCCATTTTAACTGAGCACGAAAGTGAGAGATGCGATCAAATTTTCGCAGGCCAAAAATGAATCTTATGGCAAGATTTTGGAGACGCTCTAACTTTCTAAGTAGCTCCTCAGTCACATCCAGATAGCATACATCAGCATAATCAAGGATAGGTAGTAGAAGGGTTTGTGCAAGCATAATTTTGGTGTGAAATGGAAGAAAATATTGGAGACGCTTGAGAGAGTGGAATGTGAAGTGTATTCTTCTGCTGACTTCGCTGACATGAGCTGCCCAAGATAAATTGCAGTCCATAATGAGCCCTAAATTCCTAACTTTATCACAGTAAGGAATCGGAACCCCAGAGTATGAGATTTTAGGAACCAATCCCCAGTCAAGCCCGCTTCTCAATCGACTACTTCCAATAATAATAGCTTGTGATTTAGCAGGATTGACCAACAACCCAAAAGATTTAGCCCAGACCTGAACTGCAGCTAGGTCGCTATTTAAAGTTTCAACAGCCTCATGCAGCTCAGTCAACTTGAAGTGTCTGTATATTTGTAAGTCATCTGCATACAAATGGAAGGGAGAAGTGATAACACGAGAAACATTATTGATGAATACAGAAAATAGCAAAGGAGACAAGACGCCACCTTGTGGAACACCAGCAGTAAGTTCCATCCAATCTGATGTGGTGCCGTTGAAAGTAACGCACTGCTGACGTCCAGAAAGATAGGAGTGAAACCAGTCAAGGACAGCGGTTGAAATGTTAACCGCGCGCAGGGTACTAAGAAGAATGTCGTAATCAACTGAGTTAAAAGCGCTGCTAAAATCAAGCAAGATCATGGCAGTGAGCTTGGTTTGATCCATTGCACACCGCACATCCTCCGTCACATTCAGCAGCGCTCCAACTGTGCTGTGAGAAGGACGGAAACCGGATTGATAAGGACATAAAAGGTTGTAAGAAGAGAGATGAGTGTAAATTTGACTATGAACAACGGATTCTAGAACTTTGGACAGTAAGGGAAGAATGGATTTAGGCCGAAATTGAGAAGGGATTGTAGGATTAGAGGTTTTAGGTAAGGGTATGACAAGGGCTTTCTTCCATAGTGATGGAAAGACATTGCATGTAAGTGAGAAATTAATTATGTGAGTTATTACAGGTGCAATGTCCTCCAGCACCGGAAGAATCATGTCGAGGCTGAGGTTGTCACTACCAATTGCTTTAGTTGATATAGACCGGACATGCTTCTTAATATCCTCCTGCGAGACTGTTTCAAATGAAAAGCTGGGTAGGTCTGGTGAGACATGAGTAGATAAAAATGAAAGCGTTGCAGCCTTAGTATTGAAATCCACAGCTACAGGTGAAGTAATGAAATGTGTGTTTAAATAATTTAGATCTACGGAACTTTGACAGGTTACCGTGGATTTGCCCACCCCTAACGACCTAAGGAATCTCCAAACTTGGGATTGGCAGAGACCCTGAATTGATGAGTGAATGTAATGGCGCTTAGCGTCCCTACACATTCTGTTGCAGATGTTACGTAGCTTTTTATATCTGTTCAAGTGTTCTTGAGTTGGGTTTAGTTTGTTTTTCGTTTTAGCTGCGTCGCGTTTTGCCATCGTTCTTTTGATTAGGGGTGTTAGCCAGGGAGCAGGGGCATGTTTGATTCGCACAGGTTTTACAGGCGCGTGTATATCATAAATTTTAATCAATTCAGCAGTAAATGAGACGACCATATCATCGACGTTGTCTGCCGCGAGAACACTTGACCAGTCTGTGTTCCTAATATCCTCTCTCAAGCGTTCCACGTCCATATGCTTAAAGTCACGCTGAAAGAGAACTTTAGCCCTAACTCTAGGTGGTCGAACTTTGTAGGCAAGAAAAATAAGGTCATGATGCGAAAATGGAGCTGTCATTTGCCCATGAGATACAGCAAGGTTAGGGTTAGAGACAAATATTAGGTCAATAAGTGAAGGTCTACAGTTGGGAAAGTAGTGCGTTCTTGCGGAGAAAGGAAGGGTATGCAGGTTGAATGATGATAAGATGGAATCTAAAGTATGAGCCCTCGAATCATGTTTAAGTAGGCATGTGTTAAGATCACCCATGCAAACCACGTGGTCGAAAGTGGGTACAAGTCTCTCTAAAACATCTTCGAGCTCGTCAAAATAATTTATTTTGTCATTTGGGCAGTATAGGACACCAAGCAATATTTTTTTGTGACGGACTACCAGTTGCAAGAACAGATATTCAAGAGGACTCTGAGGGCTAGAGTGGCAAACAACACTGGCGGGAATGTGGCTGCGTAGGTAAATGCCAACACCTCCACCACCCCGATCAGCGCGATCATTCCGATACAACTGGAAGCCGGGTAGAGAGCAGAAAGTGGATGGGATTGAGGGCTTAAGCCAGGTTTCAGATACGAGGATACCGTCGATTTTGCCAGTGCTAAAGGATGTGAGAAGGTCTGAGTAATGAGACATAATGCTCTGCGCGTTTATATGCACAAAGTAGAGGGAGTTAAGGTTATCAGGAAATGCTTTTGATAATTTCTCTTCTAGTAAGTCCGAAACAGAACTAGAAGAATCAAAACTGTTTTCGGCGCTTGCGTAATCGTCTGAGGAGCAGGTAATGTAATCATCATCATCACAAAACATAATATATATTAAACATAAACACTAAATTAAATATGTATAAATATACTATATACAAATAAAAAAACTAATGCACAAAATAAAAAAATAAAAAAATAAAAAAAAAGTATTGTAAATTAAATAATAATAATAAAAAAAGTGTCAAAAAAAATTAAAAACAAAAAATATAAATAAAATAATAATAACAACTAAAAAGCAACACTTTTTCTCATGCATAAGCTGACTAACCACTTAAATATAAAATATGTCCAATTTTCACACTAAACGAAAAACTTAAAAAGAAATAAATAAATGAACAAAAATAACTTAAGTTTAAGTAGTAACAAAACGCAATTTGAAAGACGTTAACTAATCTGTAGTGACAACTGACAGATGACACACGACACGACAGTAAACAATATAAAGTTTGCCAAATGTATACGGTGAATCTAAATATTAATGAAACATAATAAAACAACAAAGAAAGATAATCAGAAAAAACAAAAGTTATGATTACCCAGCATTCAAATTAATAAAGGTTGAACTGTTAGTAATGAACTGAATGAAATACACAAACAAGGTAATCACTAATTGTCAGAAGATTGCTCATTTTTTTGATGTTGCGATTTTATTTGTTGCAGCTCTGACATCGTAGTAACTTTCTTTCGGGACTTGTCTGGGAATAAAATCACAATAGCTCCATCAGCCGTCCAGCATTTTTTCATGCCAAAATAATTGCGAGCTGCCACAAATATGTCTTGCCGGGTCTTAGTTAAAAACTCGGTAATTGTGACCTTAGTACCTTTTAAACTGGTTTTAGCTTTCCACGCTTTAGAGCGAAGCTGCATGTTTGAAAAACGAACAAGTATGGGCCGTGCAGAGTCCTTTTTAGTGCCAAGTCTGTGGCAAGAACTAAGATGTTCTACTTTTATGTCAGGTATCTTCATTTGGTTAGATAACACTGCGAGGACTCTTTTCTGCACATCTTCATCCTTGTCTTCTTTTATACCATGAAAGAGAAGAAGTTTCTTGCGGGATTGTGTCTCAATTCGATCCATGCCTTGAGCCAACAGTTCAATTTGGGACTTAAGCAAGGACAGAGTTTTCCATACCAGGGTTTTGAAGGTATAGTAGTCTGCCGCCAGTGATTTAACAGTTGGGGTTGCTGTAGTGGATAGTGAAAGATTCTTTTCAAAATCTTCCATTCTGCAGGTAACCATTGAAGACAGTTCCTCCATATTCTTCTGAAGATGTTCGATTGAGGAGTTCATTGTGGCACTTTGTTTTCAAATTAGTGTGAAAGAGTGTGGAGAGAGTCAACTTACACTGTAGTAACTTAACTTTTGCACATATATCTATATAGTAAAATATAATTAAAATACAAAAAAACACAATACAAAAAAACGAGTGTGTTTTAGACCACACGACTGAAATAAAACTTACAAAACGAAACTCTCTTTTTATTTTCACTAACTTATATCTCCCTCTTAACTTCCGTTCGTCTTACCCGAATTTTTCGCAACGCTCCGTCACACATTCACCAAAAAGTTTTACTTCAATAAGCAATGCAGACAGAGTTACACGGTTTCAGCTAGTATATTAATAAAATGAAATTTTCATTAATATGTTAATTCAGAACGGCCACACGTGCTGATATTTAATAAGAATTTCCGCCGCTACCCGGAGTCAACAAAATGAAAACAATTCTGATATCACGTTCCGCCACTTGCCCTTGAACTCCTATGCCTTTATGTAACAATGCAAATAGCCTTATATATAAGCAGAGACACGACCCGGCTCTAGTGGGTACTGTAGATTTTTTATTTATTATTTTATTTATTTCGGAGGATTATTTTATTTAAAAACATCACAGAATATTATTTACATTTTTCGACGCGTTAGCGCAACGGTCACGGCATTTGTTCTGACTTTGATTGAGGTAGGGCACAGCAAGTAATATCCTGTTCACAATCTGGAGCAGCCCGACTGGGAAAATATCTCGACCTTACAGAAGATCACAGTTAAATAATACTGTTTTTAAGCAGTGTTGTGTTCCGGTGGTGAGTAAGGTGACCAGAGCTCCTGGGGGATTAAGGGTAGGTTCGGCAACGGGCTTGCGACGCTTCTGGTGTTGCAGGCGTCTATAAGCTACGGCAATTGCTTACCATCAGGTGAACCGTACGCTTGTTTGCCGACCTAGTTTAAAAAAAATATTGTTGCGCTGGTGATAGCGGGTTCGAATTAGTTGTAGATTTTAGTGTTAAATCTTGTACAGTAAAAATATTTTCGATTATTTCATATTTAGGGAAGATAATATGAAACTATTAAGAATCAATCTAATCTAATAAAAATATATATAATATGTAAGGGCCTGTTTCCCCAGTTGTGGATAACGCTATTTGACGGATGACGATATCCAACAGATAAAAGTTCCACAGTAATAAGAAATTTCTTTTCGCAAAAATGCGTCTTAAAACTTCGCTTCAGCCTTTGTAATTTTTCCACTACTGGACATAAGCCTCTTTCCCCATGTAGGAGAAGGATCAGATCCACCACGCTGCTCTAATGCGGGTTGGCAGATATATTCCCTACTATGAGTAACGATCGCTATCAAGTGTACATGATAACGACGTCTTAAACTTGTAGTTAACTGAGGTGAAACAGGTCCTGATGGCCTATTCTACCTCCCGCTGTTAAGGTTTAATCGTAACTTACTTGCAGGATAATTATCCACAATCGGTGAAGTAGGCAGGGTTGTGTAAATACTAATTTAAACGCACGCAAGAAGTTATACTTCATTGGCTAGTGAACTTCACGTTGCTAACTTCTTCGTTGACTAGCTATCTTCAGGATGTCGGGTTTTTTCATAACGAAGTACGCGCGCATCGTAAAAATTTACTGTCACAAATTTCTCTAATACGCCAAAAGGGTATAAATTTAAAAAGTCATAGGCTTTAAAATATCACGACACATGTATGAAAGCAACGTTTCGTCTACCTACGTTGTATTACTGGTCGGTGTAATTGAAGTCGATGTTTTATTCGATTAGAAAAATTATTTAATATTTGTTTAAACCCATTCAAGGTGTTGTATGTCCTTGTATTTAATGTTACGCACGTCCCATGGGTCACGTTTCGTTATTAATTCAACGTGATAAAATTCATTAGAATTGCTCACAACCACATAACCTGAACCATTTAAATTGAATGACGCATTTTATACGTAACAATAATGCACATATAGGGTGTCATTAAACGCAAATGTAATTTTTTTTCAGTTAACATCATAATCTATTAAATTTAAAATAATAACACTAAGGGCTTTTTTGACTGCTGTTCCCGCTATTTGAAGCTTACGATATATCTTATCCATCATCGAATTTCACTATATTTATGGCATAATTCTAATCGAAATTGTGAATATGAAATTGTAGTTCTTTACGAGAGAAAACAGATCCAGATAGCTTATTCTACCTACTGCTGTTAAAGTCTATTCGTCACTTATGTACTGGATAAAATTTAAGCACAACCGATAAACAATCTCTAATTTTAATAAATTTTGATACAATACAGATAATCTTCTACAGCAATTAACAGTAAATACTTTTTACTAAGTCCATTCTTTATCAGACCTATTTGGACCTGACTGGACCGTGTAGTTTTAAAAAATTATAATTTAATTGCATGAAACTAATTTCAAACGTTTCTCTTTACAGGGGCTCTCAAATTAACTTATGCAACGGCGGAGCTGGTACCGCGATGACCGGTTTAGTACCGAAGGTACCCAACGGTTATGGAGATCAGAAGAAGCCACTGGCATCTCTCACTCACCTACCGAAACGTCCACCAGTAGACATCGAGTTTTCAGACTTATCCTACTCAGTTAGCGAAGGCAGAAAGAGAGGATACAAAGCCTTACTCAAAGGCATCAATGGTACTTTTCGTTCGAGCGAGCTGACGGCTATCATGGGGCCATCTGGTGCAGGGAAGAGTACTCTTATGAATATATTAGCCGGATACAAGTAAGTCACTTGATCAGAACTCATTTGTTC
Source organism: Melitaea cinxia (assembly GCF_905220565.1). Taxonomy (NCBI): domain Eukaryota; kingdom Metazoa; phylum Arthropoda; class Insecta; order Lepidoptera; family Nymphalidae; genus Melitaea; species Melitaea cinxia. The sequence goes on from NC_059401.1 coordinate 17,049,835, forward strand.
AATATGGATTTTTTTCTACTTTACATTTTGGTTCAATTATTATTTTAAATATAATCCAATGGTTTATATTACAAGTCTAGACTGTAATTAATGAATTAATGTAAAAAAAAACTATATAATCTTTTATAGAAAAAATACTAGCTTTCCGACGCGGCTTCGTCGTCGCTAATTACACGATTTAAGTAGTTGTTTTGTCTCTCTGTTGGAATCTTTTAGAATGCAGGTTATAGGTTCAGTTATTTTGATTTTATCTATAATAGACTAATAAATTATCAACTTTTTTTCTTTACACTATTAATATAGACTAGCTATGCCCGCGACTTCGTCCGCGTGGAATTTAACGACAAGGTTATTGTTCAGTTCGCAGAGATATAAAATATTTTTTTAAAACAAAAGTAGCCTAGATTACTTCTTAATAGCTATCTGCCAGTGAAAGTCTCGTCAAAATTGGTCTAGCCGTTTCAGAGATTAACCGGAACAAACAGAGATATAGACATACAGACAGACAGACAGACAGACAGACAGACAGACAATAATTTAAAATATGTTATTTTGGTATATGTACCGTGTATACATCCAAATGCATTTAATAAAAAGCGGTTATTTTAATATTACAAACATACACACCAATTTTATTTATTTGTATAGATAACGTTTTGAAAGTTAAAATGTCACTTTTACAAACCTAACCCTAACAAAAAAATATAAAACAATACTTTGTTGGAATTCCCAACATTGCGAAAGTAATCCTAACATGTCAAACATATAATAAATTTTCGGCGCTTATTCGAACCAAAGAAACTATTTTAATTAACTCACAAAGCACGCAAGAAAAATATCTAATAATTTAGGTTATTTCAATTAATCTCTTGTTTTTATTGTTCTGGATTTCGTGCTTATTAACAATCTTGAATAAATAAAAAAATGTAGTTCTTTATGTAAAATACAGTTATTAAATACGAGTATATACTCGTATTATTTTATTTTAAATTTTATACAAGCTTTATCCGATACTTCGTTTGCGGTTAATTTTTTTTACATAATCCCTTCTTTTAAAGGAACTGTACTGAATATTAAATGAAAATAATCCAGGCTTGTTGTATGACTTGTAATAGTGCCTACTTTAAGGTAAGATCGCCTTTGTAGGTACATTGCTACTGTCTTTGTTTGTATTTTCGTGTAAAAATGTATATATATTAAAATAGGAAAATAAAAATAAAAATCAATTTACTTAAAATTTCTGGCATGATGCGTAGTCAAGATACGCAAAGGCATGAGAAGTCGGGTTTTGGCTATAGGTCGTTGTATAGGCATTATCGATATTATATTATATACCCTTCTGAACATTTTTCAAGATATCTCCAATATATAAAACTGCGCCTTTTAAATTTTATTTTCTATTTCTAGATACTTCGTGTTACAAATTTAAGTATTAAAATTTGGCGTTACAGTAATTTGTTGACGGGCTTAAAAATTAATTTTGATCTTAAGCCCTTTTCGAAGTTCTATATGCGCTTGAAAGAAGGAAGTCATGAAGCCTCTAAAATTTATACAAGTTAAAAATTTCTATTGTACAAGTTGTAAAGTTCAAACTTTAACACATCAAGAAGTCTCCATAGTTATTGTGACGTCATGCCACAAAGGGTTGGTAGCTACAAAGGCTCGACATTTCTCACGAAACACATCTTGTTATTTTTTACCGTTTTTTCTAAGGCCTCTTGTGACGATACTTCTAGAACTATTGTTTCAATTCCACTTTTCTATGATCTTTCAAAGCCAGGAGAAATCTGATTTGAATATAATTTATTTAGATTGATTTACGAATGTAATATAGTACTTCTTTCATTTAAGAAATACATTAAATATTACTATAATACTATTATTTCTAATATTATAGTAATATTTAATATTAATATGCTTTGTGTATTGCGTAAATAATTGTTTTTGCTAGCAAACGAAAAAAATTAACCAACGCACTAGGTGTCACTACTATTTTCGAGGGTTTCCTTCAATTTCTCTGGGATCCCTTCATCAGATCTTGGTTACCTTATCACAGTACCACCCTTGGGATGTCTCCTTTCCAACAAAAAAATAATTATCAAAATCGGTTCATAAACGACGAAGTTATCCCCGAGCATACACAAAAAAATATACGGTCTAATTGAGTTACCTCCTCCTTTTTTGAAGTCGGTTAAGAACAATAACATTTAGCAACTAGTCATCATTACAGCCTATACAGTCCACTGCTGGACATAGGCCTCCACAAGTTTACGTCAAAAATAACGTGAACTCATGTGTTTTGCCCATAGTCACCACGCTGGGCAGGCGGGTTGGTGACCGCAGTACTGGCTTTGTCGCACCAAAGACGCTGCTGTCCGTCTTCGGCCTGTGCATTTCAAAGCCAGCAGTTGGATGGTTATACCGCCATCGGTCGGCTTCTTAAGTTCCAAGATGGTTGTGGAACCTTGTTATCCCTTAGTCGCCTCTTACGACACCCACGGGAAGAGAGGGGGTGGCTAAATTCTTTAGTGCCGTAGCCACACAGCACGCAGTAGCAACTAGTAGTTTCATATAAACAGATATACGTCAAAATTTACTTAAGATTAATTAATGCCAAAAAAATCTGGAAAACTAAACACCATAGTTACAAATGGTACAAGAATATCTAACAATGCCATACGAGTCAGTAAACTCTAAAATAACCCATAATATAAAATTGTCACAATTCATTAAAATCATCAATGAAAGTGAGATGTCCCAGCTATCGATTCCATTATATAAACTATGTCGGAATCTATAACGTATTGGCCAGTTGCCAGTCTAAAATATATTTAATGAGTATTGTAACTACTGCGATACGTAAAACACGAAACATTTATTTGGTTAACTGTTACGCCATCGTTAGTCGATAAAAATTGTTTAGCTGTACTTCTTTCATGGCCCTTCAGCACGAAACAGTCTATTTTTAGTTGGTGATTTATTTGAAGGCTAAACCTTATTGAATATTTTAAGTATGTAATATAAAATATTGTCTAAATATGAAATGTAAAAAAAAAAAAAAAATTGAGGTAAAACTTCTTTACGCGCGCTTGACTTAGGGATTAAGCTGGCCATGGAGGAAAAGCCTGGCCTTTTCGTCGAGGCCAGCCCGTCGCTGGAGGGGTCCCGTTGCCTGTAGATCCGGGACCCTCCAATTAAAGGCTGAAGGCTCCCCGCAGTGGGTCGGTATTACACCCCAAGTGCTGAAGTCGACATACTGTCTAGGATTGTATATATATATATACCCGGGCGTCCTGAATATCACCCGTAAATGGGTTCCCCTGCGATACCAAAAAAAAATGGGAGTAAGCTGGCGGGTGCGTGACGAGAGGTGATCGGGTGAGGCGAACGGAAGTTGAGAGGGAGATATAAGTTAGATGAAGCTAAAGAAGTTTTACTTTTCGAAGATTTTTTTCCATAAAATATACTTTCGTTTGTCCATTCACAAATATATTCTTCTCCCATTAATTTGAATTTAAAAATTAAATAAGACACGAGTTGATAATCTGTTACATTATACTTTTTAAAAATGTTATTTTAACAATATATGTATTACAATATAAGTAAATAAAATTAAAAACCACATTCTTACTTTTTTTCAGAACATCGAACGTCAGTGGATCAATACTCATAAACGGTAAGGAGAGAAACCTCAGACGATTTCGGAAGCTGTCCTGTTATATCATGCAAGACGACTGCCTCCTACCCCACCTCACTGTCAGAGAAGCCATGTACGTCTCAGCAAATCTGAAACTCGGCAAAGACATGACAGTCACCGCAAAGAAAATAGTCATCGATGAAATATTAGAAATGTTGGGTCTAGTTGAAGCCGCTGATACTAGGGCGATAAATCTATCTGGTGGTCAGAAGAAACGTCTGTCAATCGCTTTAGAGTTAGTTAACAATCCGCCTGTGATGTTCTTCGATGAGCCTACATCTGGTTTGGACAGTTCATCGTGTTTCCAATGCATATCTTTGTTGAAATTTCTGGCGAGAGGTGGTAGAACGATCATATGCACCATCCATCAACCGTCCGCGAGGCTCTTCGAAATGTTCGACTTCTTGTACACATTGGCTGAGGGTCAATGTATATACCAAGGATCTGTTAGCGGTTTGGTGCCGTTTCTATCATCAATGGGTTTACACTGTCCGAGTTACCACAACCCCGCTGATTATGGTGAGTAGTTTTATCTTTGCCAAAAGTGTTTTCATTTAAATTGGACCTTTGTCGGTCAAGTATTAAAATAACTGCATTATAAAATTTAAATGTACTTGGAAATTTAGTAATAATAGTTCAAAGCGATATAAATTTTCACGAATATCTTTCGTATGGTAACTAGTATATGTAAGGAGACAAAATTTATGGCCATATTGAAAGCCTAATTTTATTGGTGCATAAAAAGAGTATCGACACTCGATCTTAGGCAGAGAAGGTTTCCTGAATACTAAGCAGATTACGCAACTTGATATTCAAAACGATTAGACGGATTAAATTTTATTCGTACGATAAGTTAAGTGCGACTAAACTCGATATCTTTAAAAGTTTTTTCAAAAACTAAGTCTTCAGATTTAAACCAAGAATTTACTTTATTTTATGATTATGCTTTATGACTATCTTTCTTTTATTGATGTTAATATTTTAGTCATACTATTTGGATACTACAACGTAAACAGGTTGCATAAGGAGCGTAATTGTCTCTTAGATTTTGGTTTTCTGCGTAAGACTTATGAACTTAAAATTGAAATTGTAGAAAATTGGATGTGACACATGTTGAAACAAGCGTTTGGTCTGGCTGATGCTCGTCTAAATAAAAAAAATGAAAATTATCTTTATTCAATTAGGTATCAAAAACGATGATGATCTATGTACCTTACAATATACCGTAGTTTATGAACGTTTCAATGTCAGAAGCGTGTTGTTGGCCTTTTGAAAGCCTATAAATACCGCTAAATAATAATAAATAATAATAATAAGTAGTTTTTATTTGCTCAAATTATGTAGTTTACATTATCAAGAAGCCCGTGCTAGCGTAGAAATTAGTTTATTGTTACATAATCAGAATTTGCATTCAGATAGCGAATACATAAATAATACTAGTCTGTATACAAAGATGACAACACAATAATAAAACAAGGATTATAAATACAAAATTTGGAAAAAAACAAAAAAGGTTGACAATTATTAAAATGAACCCCATACTATAATCTCGCGGGAAAACCTCAGTGTGGACTTCATTTCGCAACTGATAAATATTCGATTTCGGGTCGGTATTATAGGAAATTATTATTAATAGTCTGAAACTTTTGTTTTAGAGAGTAAATTAAAAAAAAAAATCACCTTTGAATTTTGATAACTTTCCATCAGGTTTAATTGAAATTTATTTCCAGTGTATATCAATATTTCCCTAAAGGCCGACGACGTACTTGCAATTCCTATAATGAAACATATGTCTGTGCGACAGTCATGATATATATACTCGTTTTATCAATTTGTTATAAAAAAAAGCTTTTCGGGAATTTATAGAATTTCATAGTCAACTCTTTTTTCCATCTCTTACCTTCAAAACATTAGTCAAAATAGTGTGTACTATTTTGGTTTCTCTGATATTTCAGTGATGGAAGTGGCGACTGGGGAACACGGTGACTGGGTACACAAGTTAGTGATAGCAGTTAACAAAGGCAACTGCGGCAGAGGTCAGTCATCGACGTCGTCATCATCGTCATCTGTGCCTCAGAACTGCAATTACAATAACCAGAACAAGAATAATATCAAGAAAGAAGCGCTTGAGATTGTTATTGGTAAGTATGAGAGGTTTAGTGTTTTAATTTAGTAATTGTATTTTTCTATTGTATTTTTTACTTGAATTTTTCAATTCAGTATTCCAAATCGATAATAACATGGAATTTATAATTAAATGACTCGGCATTAAAAGAGTCGACGATTGTTGATTCAGCCAGTAACATCCAACTGCTAGGCTTCATGTGGGAGAAGGATTGGAGGTTAATCCACCACGCTGCTCCAATGTGGGTTGGTGGATACATTCCCTAATATGAGTAACGCTAGTAGTGATCGCTATCAGGTATTTATGATAACAACCGGAACCGACGACCTAACGTGCTCTCCGAGGCACTGTGGGGAGACACAAAAGGACAGACAAACAACGGACGGATATTTGTACAAATACAAATATCCGTCCCGAGCGGGAATCGAACCCGCGGACCGTCGGTGTTGTCAGGTCAAATTATCAACGACAAAAAGTATTTGATGTTTAAATAAAAATCATGGTCATGTCCAGCAGTGGACTGCGATAGGCTGAAGTGAGAGTATGACGACTCGTTATAGCGACGTTTACAGTTCTGGCTGTTACGCTGGTGGTATTCGATTTTTGATCATTCTAATCATTTGTGTAGGCTATACATGTGTTTGTACTGTGTGGCTACGGTACTAAAGAATATAGCCACCCCCTCTCTTCCCGTGGGTGTCGTAAGAGGTGACTAAGGGATAACACAGTTCCGCTACCACCTTGGAACTTAAAAAGCCGACCGATGGCGGGATAACCATCCAACTGCTGGCTTTAAAATACACAGGCCGAAGACGGGCAGCAGTGTCTTCGGTGCGACAAAGTCAGCCCTGCGGTCACCAACCCGTCTGCCCAGCGTGGTGACTATGGGCAAAACACATAAGTTCACGTTATTTTTGACGTAAACTTGTGGAGGCCTATGTCATTAGTGACTGTATAGGCTGTAATGATGTAATGATACATGTGTTTGCCAAAGAGCGTTGAGCGTTTGCGCTTGTGTAGTGTGGTACGTTTATTCATGAAAACCAATTACATTACAGATAAACCAACATGCACGGTGATAGACATGTCTGAACCGACCCTCAACAGCGAGAAACAGCCTTTACCGAACTCCACAAACTTAGCTCCTGTCACTTGCACCACATCTCTCCTCGACTCAAGCGAGAGTTTCTCAAAGAAACCACAGAACGCTGGTTTCCCTACATCTGGATGGAAACAGTTCTGGATATTGCTGAAAAGGACGTTTAGAAGTATCTTGAGAGATCAGATGTTGACTCATTTGAGGCTATGTTCTCATACTGTAGTGGGTCTCTTGATCGGGTTCCTGTATTATGATATAGGTTCTGATGCAGCTAAGGTTATGAGCAATGCTGGATGTATATTCTTCACTGTGATGTTTACTATGTTCACGGCTATGATGCCTACTATTCTAACATGTGAGTGTTTTATTTAGCTTAAAATTTGTATAGATTTCCTTAATACTTTTATATTATCAAAAGACAGATATTTTTTTTTAAATAATAGGCATTATATTTATATATCACTAACAAGGTTAAAGATGGATAACACAACATTATTATTATTTCATGGTTGTACCAAACTCTAAAGTGTCCTTGAATTTTCTTGAAATACCCGCATAATTTTCATTAGTAATCAATTCATTAAAACACTTATTTTTATCAATCTAGCAAAAGAAAATAAAAAAAAAGCCAAAAAAATTGTAACATAAATATTCTTATTTTTTTCTGTTTGTTTTAAATTTTACAATGTTTTGTTACAGTCCCAACCGAGATGAGTGTGTTTGTGAGAGAGCATTTAAATTATTGGTACTCATTGAAAGCATTCTATTTTGCGAAGACTATGGCAGATTTACCGTTTCAGGTAATTATAATAATATTGTTTGCCATTAAACCAATCAATCGATCAATCAATAATATTGTTTGACTGACATAATCTTTAGTATAAAGAAAAACAAAACAAAACTAAGGGTGTAATAAAAGGGTGAAGAAAACATTACTAAAATTTTATAACATACCAAAATTATTCAAAAATCAGTAATTTTGGTACAAAACAAGTTTTTAGTTATGCGATTTACGCAGTCTATGTGACTAATTATTATATAGCTGCTCAAAATATGGAGCAGCCCGACTGGGGTAGTAACCTGACCTTATAGAAGATCACAGCTAAATAGTACTGTTTTTAAGCAGTGTTATATTCCTGTTGGTGAGTAAGGTGACCAGAGCTCTTGGGGGGGGGGGGGGGGGGGGGGTTGAGGATAGGGTTCGCAACGCGCTTGCGATGTTTCTGGTTTTACAGACGTCTATAGGCTACGGTAATCGCTTATCATCAGGTGAGCCGTATGCTTGTTTGCCGACCTTACATAAAAATTGTAGATTAGAAATTTTTTGTCGCATATAAGATTTAACTAAATGTATTTTAAATGTCCACAGATCGTCTTCAGCGGTGTGTACGTGATAATAGTGTATTTCATGACCGGTCAACCAATGCAGACTGACAGGGTACTGATGTTTACAACCATCAATATCCTCACGGCCCTTGTCGCCCAATCCCTTGGTCTACTAATCGGAGCCGCCATGAAGATAGAGACAGGGGTCTACCTTGGACCGGTGACCACCATCCCAGTGGTACTGTTCTCTGGTTTCTTCGTAAACTTCAACGCAATACCAAACTATTTGCAATGGTTAACATACCTCAGCTATGTGAGATATGGGTTCGAAGGTGCGATGCTGTCAGTTTATGGATATGGAAGAGAGAAGCTACATTGTTCAGAAGCGTATTGCCATTTTAGGACGCCTAGTCTCTTTTTGAAGGAAATGACAATGGATCAGGCCAATTTTTGGGTGGATGTCGGTGCCTTGAGCGCTTTCTTCGTTTTTATCAGAGTAATCTCCTATTTAGTTTTAAGGTTTAAATTGAAAATGATGCAGTAGTTGCACAAAACGCGCTTCGTATTTTATCGGTGGTGATATTTTAGAGGTGTAACGGATATCCGGGTGTTATAAAGAATAACGCTCATCGTTTTTTGTACCGGATTTATGGATCGTCAAAAATACACATGATGGGCATTATTAGTTGTAATGTGTTAAATTTATCATTATCATTAATGTCAATTAATAAATTTCGGTAAATTAAATTTCAGTAACTTATCGTTTTGGAAACAGCTTAAAAAAATCTGGATCCGAATATCCGGTTTTTCGGTCGTAAAACTTGTCGGATATACGGTTACTAGTTAAACATATATCCGTTATATCTTTATATATCATTACATTTACCCACAGTTAGCGACGGCCCGACGTGTTCTGTTTGTCGGAGTTGTGAAGACGTTTACGGACTGCGAGTTGTAGATGACATTCGGTTATGCGTACAATTTGTACACAATTTTGGTACACGTGAAATTTCCATACTTAGTATGTATTATTAATATACGAGTGTTAGATGCGCGTTGCAAACGGCTAGTAATCTGCATGCAAGCGGTATGCAAGAGGCATGCAATCGGTATGCAAGAGGCATGCAATCGGTATGCAAGCGGCGTACAAGCTACATGTAAGCGGTATACAAGCTATTGGTTGCAGCGGCACTCGCGGTCCGTACACGCTTCGAGATTGTTCTCGAACCTTCGAAAGATTCTGTCAGCTTCGGTCGCTGATAAACTACGCACCGGCGCAAATGTCTAGTTGTTAAATGTAGACTTAAAATAGTTTTCGAATTATATAGCTTTATAGGACGCGGTTCGACTCAGTCGATTTTTAGTGTTTGTACGTAAATTTAGGTTTAAGATTTTTCTAGATCGGGCCCATGACTTAATTTTAAGTTAATGATATTACATTATTTTTAATTTGTATTTATGACATCACAATGTAGGCTTTTTTACTCGTAACCGTACGCTTGTGATTATTCTGCGTTTGGTCACTTGATTTCTGTCAAAATTTCGTTCCGTTTTGTGTAGTGTTGTCTATTTATGTATTAGTTAATTATATGTATTAAAAAATAACGAATTTTTTATATTATTCGGTGATATCGACAATGTCCAGTTGACGTGTATTTAAATGAAAAAAAAAAAACTAAAAAAAAAAAATAATTGCGATATTTTTTTAATTATTAGTAATATAAAAATATGTATAAAAAAGATTGATATTTTATTTTAAAATAAATGAAGGGATTGTGGTGTAATAATGCCTAATTTTAGTATAATGTAGAATCGCTTCTATGTTCTAAATTTCAAGTAGAGACCTGAAGCTAGGTCTTAGGTTTAGAAGGATTTACTAGGATGGTTGCTATTACTATAAGCATAATATGGTAATGATGATCTCATATGGCGGTGGAGTGATCAATGGGTCTTTAGAATAATTAATGTGTCTATGATTTTATTGTTCAAATGTAATTTTGACAGAGAGCACAGTGTCGGCGGGCGTACATATCTACTCAATTTACATTCTAGTTTTTAATTAGATATTTAAAAGTACCTTTCATTACGCTAAAAAAAACATTTTTTGGTAATTCTCTATGTCTAACTTAATTACCAGTATTTATTAATAATAAACGACTGTGATTTTTATATAAATATTGTTTTATTTTATTCTTTTTTTTTTTTACTTTGCGTACGATATATCATGGATTTTTAATTATTAATTATAGAAATTTTAATTTTAAATTATAGAATTTTATAAACACAGAAATATTTATTAATACTAGTTGTCGTTCAGTGGTCGAAATTCGACCATAATTAAAATAAATTATAAGTTTGAACATTATTAAGGTTTTGTGGTAAAAGACTATATACTTCTATAATAATAAGACAAGAGGGTGTGTGTCAAATACATGGGAGTGTGTGTAATCTTTTTTTAAATTGATTCAATGTTTTTGTATGCATTATAAAAAAAATCAGCATTTTGCACTCCTCTATATTAAGTATAAATGCGAAATTTCATACTCCTCTGTCCGCGCAATTTTCGTAAAAAGGAGTACAAAGTTTTTGCTTCACGTCCCTGCTGAAAATTTCAATTATAAAACGATGATTTGTATGGGAAGTTATTTAAACTATTGTATGTTTGAAACAGGGATTCCAAAAATCTATCATACATGATAGATCTATCTGGAATCCAGATAGCATAAATAAAATCAGATAAAAATTGTATTTAGGCATCATAAATATATTAATAATTCATCACTGATTCATACATCAGTGATGAATTTACAAATCCGCCTGTAGGATATTAAATTTTTGCCGCCCTCTAGTGACCTCAGCGATAATACGTTGTGGTCACAGGCACCCGAAAAATGGCCAAGCGCTAGCTTTTATTGTGCCGACAATTACATAATGCCATAAAATAATCCAATCGAGGGAAAATATATTACGCCTGACCTCTTTTTAAGTTATCCAAACAAAGGTTCTTGGCATGCTCATTCATATTCTGGTACAATAATTATATTAATGTTTCAAAAATAATATTAAGACCAAACTTGCCGTCTACAAATATGTGCTGCCCAAGGCTCCGGCCTACTTAGCTTACTGGTAAATCCGCCACAGATATGAATTATTTTATTAATAATATTTAATACTAGAGCTACTAATTAAAATATAATACTACAGCAATGTAAGTAAAATACTAACATGCAAGTTAGAACTTTTAATTATTACCTATCTACTATTTAACGTTCTATTGATGTTTTTTCTGCAATATACTTTTATTACTAAAAATGCCACAAACAAAAAGTAGTTGTTAATATCAAGTAGGTCCAGAAAAAGCAAACACAATTTTTGTGATCTTAAAACTGTAATAGGTATCTAATATACCTATAAAATTCTCGTGTCGCGGTGTTTGTAGTTAAACTCCTCTAAAACAGCTTGACCAATTGTGTGCATATCGGATAGGTCTTAGGATCGACCAACATCTATTTTTCATTCCCCTAAATTATAAGGGGGGCGGGGGGATTGAGAATGTTAATAAAATATATGGCAAAACATCGTTTGCGGGTCAGCTAGTAAATAAATAACTATGTTTTGATATAATTATAATTTCACATATACGCGTCCGACTCTTCCTAAAGTAGGCAATATTATGTTCGTGCTTTAAATCAGAGTGGAAACCGAAACCATAGCCATGAATAGAAAAGAGCGTTGGCTATTGATGAATGAATTATTATATCTGTTTTTATATCAGTTCTTAGTTGTATATTGATTTTAGGGTTTTTTGAAAAATCCTGAAACATCGCCATCTATCGATAAAACATTGAACCGCAATGGAATACATTTTGATGGAAACTAAATGCAAGACTTCAGCGCCATCTATTGTTCATGTTTTTGTACTAAGTTAGTTAATTATTAGCTAACTAGTGATAATTAATTACGGGACGACACGTTTACTATTCTTAAAAGTTTCCTAATATTGCATCTTTTACAAAGACAATCAATGAGATTATCTGTTTTGACAATGGTTTGTGTACGTTATTATTAGCATTCTTATTTATTAGCATTCAGCTTATCAAAAACACATTTTCATTTATAAATTTCACTCGTAAAGTGTCGAATTCGGACCCAAATTTGTATCCAGGTATTATTGAATAAATTAAATTTTAAGCTTTTGATTGCAAATTAATTAGTATAATATAAAATTAAATAAAAGTGAAATAGATTTATGGCCTTTTCCTGATGGTTGTATGTAGGTTTAATTATTTTTGTAATATGGATGTATTATTTTATTAATTATAATTATTAATATTTGTATACTAGCTGTGCACGCGACTTCGTCCGCGTGGAATTTAACGCAATAGTTATTCTAAAGTTCGCAGAGTATTAAATTAAAAAAAAAATGTAAAATAAAAGTAGCCTAAGTTATTTCTTATTACATTAGCTATCTGCCAGTGAAAGTCCCGTCAAAATCGCTCCCGTCGTTTCAGAGATTAGCCGTAACAAACGGACAGACACATCTTATTATTATATCATATTTTAAAAAAAATGTTAAAATATCATCCGAATTTAAAGGTGAGAACCATAAAAAGTACCAGGTTTACGTTGGAGTAAAATCGGTCTACCATCATGATAAATTTTTTTAAACTTGCGATATTTTTGTAATTGCGTACCTAATTGTTTTCTTCACTCGGTTGCTTATTTTTAATTATTTTTTTACGCCAACGGTTTTACTTCAACCGTGTTTACACTGATCGATCAATTGCACGTAGTGTTCAAACGGAAAAATATTAAGAAAATATATTTTTTATACCATTACAGTAGGCGAACAAGCGTATGTTTTGTCTCATGATAAACGGTCATCACAAGCGCGTTGCTAACCCCATCCCCGCTGTCAACATAGCTGTCAACAAGCATATCCACTGGAGCTTTATGTTGACAGCGTGAGAAAATTATAATGCAAACATGACATGACTGAATATATTCCAAACCTATTCAAAAACCATTGTAACGTTACTAATCGATAACTAGTTTTAAAGTTGCAATATAATCGAAATTCATTCGGAATCGTGTCCCTTGTAGGACATAAATCGTTACGATACGACTCAATTGACTCATTGTCATTAGGTCTGCAAACAAGCGTACGGCTCACCTGATGGTAAGCGATTACCGTAGCTTATAGACGCCTGCAACATCAGAAGCATCGCAAGCGCGTTGCCGACCCAATCCCCAATCCCAGGAGCTCTGGTCACCTTACTCACCAACAGGAACACAATACTGCTTGAAAACAGTATTATTTTGCTGTGATCTTCTGTAAGGTCGAGGTACTACCCCAGTCGGGCTGCTCCATATTTTCAGCAGGAAATTCCTGCTGTGCCCTACCTCAGTTACAGCAACGATCGCTGGCGGTATCGGGTTCGATCCCGCGCATGGCATATTTTATTTGTATTGGCCATACAGATGTTTTACGTGGTCTGGGCGCTTGTGCTTGTGTATTGTGTGTTCCCGGACCAGAATTAAATTCTACACACAGAAGTAAAGTGGGGGGTCGTTATAATTGTGCCCAAAAATAAACTACTATCGTAAATGGTACTAAAACAATACAATCACTATCATACATAGAAAATATCCAACGTATGCGTCAGATAATTATATTCGCAGCGAGTAAATCCAAAACATGTAGCTTATTAATAATTACTTGGTTATGAACCCTATCAATGGTTTAACCGCATAAACATTACCAATCATTAGTGAAATAGGCTTAGCGACAATGATATGACGGTAAACCGCTGACCCTAGATTGAAAAATATTAATCAAAGATGGGTCTTTCGTATTGTATTTAAATATCGAAAACAAACATTTCGTTATTAATTCGACCGTGTCTGTTGTTTCAGGATCTCTAACCGAGGGTAACGTAAATATTAATATAAATTTACGAAACATATATATTAAGAAATAAAAATAACTTTAACAAGGAAGTCAAACAGAATTATAAGTGCCTTAGTACGTAAGCAAATAAAATTTATTATACATTACAAACGATAACGAACTAACCCGAATAGAGAATCCGTTGGGGAGCTTATGACAATATTTGTTGCAAATGTATCATAAATATTTGTTTCATTTATTTTAATTACAATAAATATAAATGCACAGCACGACAGAAGCTTCTTAACCTTACAGTAGGTGACAGCTAAAAATTGGTTGTCTGCAAAGTTGGTTTACGGACGATAGTCGCGACAACGTCATAACAAAACATCTCCTCGGACGCATAGGATAATCGAGTGGCAGAGAGATAGATGCGCGTAAGCGTACAATGAGACTGCTTGAAAGCAGTCTTGTGTTCCCGAAGTTCATGTATTAAGTAAGGCGACCAATGCACCTGGGAGAGTTTATAGGTAAGGTTGGCAACGTGCCTGCGGTGCTTTTGGTGTTGCAGGCCTATAAGTTACGGTAATCGTTTACCATCAGGTTACCATCAATCATAATATAAACTCACAACGAATTCCAGTAGGACGAGAATCCTGCGTTCGCTTTTGTTTTTCGATAGACATCTTTCTTGGGCACCTCAGCTGAGTGAGATGAGCCGTAAACTATTTGCAGCTATCGGATCACTGCGACGACTGCAATATTTCCTTCTTCTGCCTACCAAAATTACGTTAGCACAGTCACTCCTTCTACCAATTCTTGACTACGCTGACACTTGCTATCTCGATCTTAAAGAGGAGCAATTAAATAAGCTTGAGCGCCTTCAAAATCTTTGCATACGGTTCATATTTGGTCTTCGCAAATATGACCACGTTTCCGAATTTCGCAATTGTCTCAAGTGGCTTCCGATTCGCTTTCGCAGGAATACTCACATACTCTCGCTACTATATTGTATACTTTTTCATTCTGATACACCTCTGTACCTTAAGGAGCGTTTCAAGTATCTTTGTAATACGCACGAACGCACCCTTAGATCTGAGTCTACTTTGATGCTCGAAACTCCAGCTCACACTACTTCTTTTTACTCCAATTCTTTTTCAGTTAAAGCTGTTCAACTTTGGAACGCTCTACCTCTCCCTATAAAACAAGCCCAATCCCTGTCTTGCTTTAAAAACCTCAAGGCGCACTATTTGTCACTTGTACGTCATAATTGTTTTTTTTATCTCTGCATAACAAAATGTAGGAGTATTGCTTCACTTGTATTTTGTATTCTATGCTTTTATCCATATTATATGTATTTCGTTTATATGTAGGTATAGTATTTTTATGCGTATGTATATGTGTATGTATGTATGTGTATGTATGTATGTGTATACAATATATATGTGTGTATATATATGTGTATATATATATGTTTGTATGTATGTATCTATGTATGTATTGTGCTGTATATGTATGTGTATTTGTACTCGATAGTTGATATTGTTCTAGGTGACACTAATTGTCACTTCTCTGTGTACACTTCCCTATCGCTTTTTCACTACGCTGTGTCCTATATACCCAAAGGTTGTCTGGAAGAGATCGCTACTCTAGCGATAAGACCGCCTTTGTACACTGTTTTTTTTTATTTGTAATATGTTATTGTGTTGATCGTTGTTGTGTACAATAAAGAGTATCTATCTATCTATAACAGCTACAAACGCATAGACGTTTGTAGCTGTAGCTGAAAAAAAAATTGTTTGACTTCAGTATCGAGTGTGGGGCTTAATTTTTTTTTCAACGTACTCAGATTATCTTGAGAATTAGACTTGTTATTTTTTATTGCAAGTGTGTAGTGCGTTTTCTGTGATTTTAATGTTTATATTCACACTGTTTAAATTTCAATATAAAGGGCTATATGGATACCACAAGAAGGTCATCGTAAAACTTATCTTAATATAAAGTTATACGTCGGAGGAATAAAAAAAAAAATCATATTTTAATAAGGTTTTGAGAAGTTAAACATTCCTTAGCAGTTTCTGCCATTTCGGGGAAGCTTATCCTTAGAAGTGAGGATGGAAGACGGTACCCGTCCCTGAACAAGCCTGTTGGCTAATAGCCGATGACGCTCTGAGAGCCTTGAGGGTCACCAGGTAGCTGAATGTTAGATGTGTGAGTATACACGTAAGCGCGCGCACTTCTTTGTGCGTGTTCTGTTTAGAGTTCTAGACAGAGTAAATAAATAATTTGCCAATACACTTATCGTAATATAATAAAACTTGCAACAAGATTGTAATTTTTCATAATTCCATCAGCTTCACTTAGTCGAGTGTTATTTTATTTTCAATTCATCGAGGGCTCCATCGAGATGATTAATGTCCCCGTGTCTGCGAGGCGGAGCTAATTACAAATAATGAATGAATGAGGTGAATGAAACTGAATGATTGTTTAATTAGTCTAGTATTCTTCAGCTGAGAGGATTTTGAAGTGACTTTTTTGAATTCTTAGTATAGATATATACCTACAATTTTGTAATGCACTTAATTTTATAACTTAGAATTTTTTTAAATTGTTAATTGTTTTTGCTCCATGATTTTTGTGTTTTTTTTTATTTCTCAAGGGCGTATTTTATATATAACTGGTCTTTTTTTACTTGACATAAACAGTTATTGCTGTGTTTATAATCGTATAAGGTTTAGCGTATAAAACAATCATAGACTAAGTTATGATCAATTTCAGTTGTTTTTGAGATTCGCGTTCATCAAACAGATAATCAATACCTACGAAAATTCTACAAAAATAATGTTTTGAGTACCCACTTTTATATATAAATAAATAAACATTTACAACATACACAGAAACGGTCATCAGTTCCGAAAGTAAGCAACTTAATGCTTGTGTTATAGGTAACAGCCGACTGGTATAGCTACTTTTTTTTCGGTAAACATACATAAAAATAATACGCATATAAATAAGTATAACATATATATATATATATATATATATATATATATATATATATATATATATATATATATATATATATATATATAACCCAGACTCGGGGTGGTAATCGAACTCACAGCCCATGGAGCAGAAAGCAGTCTATATAACATGTAAGACATATAATTTTGAAATATTATTTAAGTCTACGAATCGACTTCGTAGCGATTTTATATAGCTACTATAGCTGTACCCTGCGCGCGTTGCTACGCTTTATTTATTTTTTTGGTCGTACCAACTCAGAAACCTTTGTAGAATAGTAAAATATGCATTTCATCATGTCATGGTCTTCAGTAAAGTGTTGTGCATGAACCCACTAAGGTTTCTGAGTTGGTACGATAAAAAAAAGCGTTGCAACGCGCGCAGGGTACAGCTAGTTGTATCATAAATCTATCGCTAGCAGACAGAATCAGTGATGAATGAATATTGAAAATAGCCGTAAGAAGACTACCGGCTAGTGAATTGGAATAATTTTGCAAGTCCTCGTGTAGAAGAGATGAAAATTTCATTAGCGTTGACGGTCGTGAGTTTGTTTGGTAGCGGTTAAGTTTCGTTTCCTGGTGCTTACACTTGTAGATCTCTCCTTGACCTTGTTGCGAAAACGTAGTTTTTAGTTCCGATTGTTGTTATAACCACCTGACATCGGAGACTTATTATAACTGATAGAAACTACTTATTTTTAAAGAAATAAGGATATTAAATAAAAAAATAAAAATGATTGTAGTTGCAAACAATTTTTAAAATGAAAACTTTTTTTGGTGCTCCGCACACACATTTTTCGTAGGTAGTAAGTTAGGCTGATCCGTCACGTTCTGAGGTGAAAGGCTCGCTCGGGTGAAATCGGGACCGCCGAGTGTACAAGAGCAAGAAGATAGTTGTGTCGCTGGGTTTAGTATATTCAATTAATACGTAATAATTGTCGTTATTAATTTAATAGTTATTTTTTATAAGTTTTCACTTCTGCCGTGCGGTCTTAAGCACACATTCTATTATTTTATTACGTGATTATCATATTTACAGTTTGAAAGGTTAATAGACTTATAAATAAAAACTATCAAAATTATTCATATAAAACCAAAAAATAAATCTACATTTCACAGTACAATATCGTCGAAAATCCCCGAAACCTCGATAGTGCCCCTATCCTGTACCGTCCTCATTTGTCATCGGCTATTGTGAGAACGACGGAATTCAGGTTTCAGACAACAGCTCTCCAGCCTAAAAACAAAAACCTGCACTAGGCTCGGAATTGAGGGCACGGTGAAAACGCGCTGTGTTCCTATAGGTACGCTATGTTTAGTAATGTTTTGTACAATTGAATTGTGTACGAGGTATTTTTTACGTGTGTATATATGTAAGTATATTGAATGAATAAAATTACCCTTTGAGCTGTATATCTTTTAAATAGTTTATTTTTTAAATTTTAATTATTAGAGAAAATAATATATTATATAAATTATATTCATATTAATTTATTATGTTAAGCAAACGCGAACACATTAAAATAGGCGATGTAACTTTTTAACACGATGTAATTTTTTTTCCGCCGATAAACTGTCGCGCAGTTTTGCGGGTTAAGATATTGTAAAGTATTTGGTCTAAATAAAGAATTTATAATTGAGAGTGTCTATTTGTAATATTAAAATAAGCGCTTTTTACTAAATTCATATGTACCTATGTATACACGGTACATATACCAAATTTTTTTTTATAACTTATATCTGTCTATTGGTCTATCCGTCTTTCTGTCTGTTTGTTTTTTGGTTCCGGCTAATCTCTGAAACGGCTGGACCGATTTTGACGGGAATTTCACTGGCAGATAGCTGATGAAATAAGGTGTAAGTTAGGCTTTTATTTTAGATTTTTGGTTTTATTTTGTAACTCTGCAAACTGAACGATATATTTTTTTAAATTCCACGCGGGCGAAGTCGCGGGCACAACTAGTTATTAATAAAATAGCTCACAAAGTACTCCACTACTAAAGTTTTAAATATCTATCAAAATAAAGGCACTTGGGATGTGCTACTTACACACACACGTATTATGTGTATATAATGATACAGACCAATGCAGCTTTGACACGCTTTGAGTCTTAAGTGCTCTTCAAATTGTAAGCCGTGTGTTTGCATCCGCGAATAGAAGCCTCCGTAATTACGTAACAAATCTCGTAAAAGAAACTACTTTGTAACATTTTTCAAGTAAACAAATGCAGTTGTTTTGCCTATGTTTTTAGAACCTTATTTAAAAGTACCTAACCGTTTTGTAAGAACACCTGTGCTATTAGTGTGCGAGCGTGTTTACGTGCGCGTGTGTGTGCGTGTGTATGTGTGTGCGTGCGCGTGTGCGTGCAAGTGTGTGTGTGTGTTTGTGTGCCTGTATCGTTTATTAGGTGCTTTGGCGAAATATTACTATGTTTCTTAGCTAAGAGGCAATACTTGCTGCTTTTATTAATGGTGCTATTCACAATACAGTTTACAATAATTAAGGGTCACTACTGACAAGAAAATAGCCAGGTATAAGGGTCACTACTGACAAGTAAATAGATATCTCTTCAAAACATTCGGATAAGGCTGGGTACCGTTGAAGTCCGTACTTTGTGCTAAGGCTCTGGAAACCTTTTTGTTCCAAAACCCAATACGCGTTCTTTGGGAGAAGTGATGAAAACGAAAATGTGTAGACACTAACGAAGACGAAGGAGCACTTTCTTCTTAAATAAAATTTGTCTATTTTCGAATATCATATCAAAAATTGACCGCTCCAGCGCGGATCGAACCCGCGTCTCCGACTGACCGTGTCGGCGCTCTAGCCAATTAAGTCAATTTTGATATGATATTCAAAAATGTTTAGAATTCCTAATGTGTGGGTAACACAAAAATAAAATCGTACATATTGTCTATTTTCATCATAATGTCTAGTCCTTAATAATATAATTTACAATACGTACTGAGTATTGTGTACTTCATTCTTTTCTATACTTCTAATAGAACATCAAATCTTCCCGTAGACAAAAAATGGTCTGTAATTTGATCAATTTGCATAATTACCTGCCAAGATATTTCGTGAATTATACGAGTTTATCTACAGAAGTTTGACGCTCACATCACTGTGATGTTAGGCTCGGGGCACACAATAATGTTGTGAAACAAAATAACCTTTTATAACTCAACTATGGAGTTTCATACCTGCTTATACCTGTGTTATTACTGTATTAAAATTGCATGTTAATATCCTTGTTAGATATACGTTTCTTTGAAGGAGAAAGTCTAGAGTTTGGAACTGAAGTGTCGATTTAGTGACGCTGTATTTCTTGCAAGATATTACCGATTTTATATTGAAACTCCGTTTGTTTCTTTTAAAGAATAACTGCGGAGTTTCTTGCCGATTCTTCTCTGCTGAATCTACATAACTTGGAAGCTTTACTTTTAACCATAATTAATAATTTTATTTATAATAAAGATTCGAAGGTCCTTTTTCTATTTGAATAAAGTTCGATTTTTAAATCTCCAAGTTGACCTTTTACTAGTTGTTGAATTAACTTGGAAGGCAAAAGGAAATTTTGAAAATTGCAACTTTAAGCAGGTAGAAATTAAAAAACCTCATCAAAAAAAAAAAAAAACAAATAAATAAATATAATTTCATAATTAAAGTTACATTTTTATTAGAAAATGGAAACTTAAGGTATTTTTCACAATTATTTTTAGTTTATTTCAAATTTCTTTTTAACACAAGAATTCAGAATCTTTTCCCATTTAAAGAATGTCACATTAAAATTCACCTGTCCGTTATAATAAAATTGCTTTGTTTAAGTAAACGTCTGTGCTTAAAATCAAATGCGAATCGCTTAGCCTCAAGTCCCGACATTAGTCTGTGGTACACGATCTTCTTTACAAGTTACGACGTGACGGAGCGTGTCGGCTAAATGACATCTCAGCGCGAATTAGGCGCTCTGAATCTTAGGAACAATAAGACTAATTTAGCGTTCCAAAAAAATAACATCAATTCTTAGTGGTCTGAGATGGTATTTTCTCTTTGTAATATAAAAGATCTCCAAGCGTTAGAGGGTCAAAAAACTGGTCAATTTTTAAAGTACTTTTGGTAGATTTTTTTTAATGTTACTTACTAATATCTTATACCTAACGAAGAGCGATTGACTACGATTCTTTACTTGGCTCAAACAGTATTTTTTTCAAGATAAAGTATAAGATTTCACCTTGACTACTCAATAAAAAACTACTATTATATAAACTACTATTCAATAAAAAAATTAAACTTCCGAAAAAACAGAAAAGCATAAAATATTAAACCTTTTTTTTAACCTTAAAAACTAAGTTCTTAAACGAATGTAATTATAATATACCAAGTAAGTTTGAGTCGGTGCCAAACAATCAATGAACAAAGATCATTAATTTACATTAAATTTAAAGAAATAACCAAATCAAATTGTATATAAATATTAATAATAAAATTATGTGGTGTCATGGGACAGGTAGGAAAGAAGTTCCTTCGGATAGTATAGAAGCAACACAATTTGAAAAAAAAAAAATTGAATTATTACTATATATATTTTCTAGTTCTTGATTTTTTTTTAATTTTGTGGATTGGTTTTTAATTAAGTACATAAAAGTATTTAGGAAATTTAGTATTTTAGAAAATAACAAATACAGTATATAAAATAAATCAAAGAAAATAATAATTATTCAAACTATTAAGTGAAATAAAAATAAACATATTGTGTCTATTTATTTTTGTCGACAGTATAAAATTACACTAATAATTTAAAAATAAAATTTCTAGTAATATTTTAGTTTTACAAACGTCATATTATACAGTCGTGTGACTGATATTACGTCACTTCCGTTATATACTTTTCTT
Organism: Melitaea cinxia; assembly: GCF_905220565.1. Lineage (NCBI taxonomy): Eukaryota > Metazoa > Arthropoda > Insecta > Lepidoptera > Nymphalidae > Melitaea > Melitaea cinxia. The sequence continues at coordinate 17,071,886 of NC_059401.1, forward strand.
ACGGTTTTAGTATCACATTTTTTTTAGTTCGGTCGCCCAGCTAAATGTCAAGCCTGCCGTAAGGAACTTCGTTCGAATAATATAATAGTAATACCTGTAAATATTTAAAAAAACAATCTTAACATAACACCATGTGCAGGCCTCAAAAAATGCTGCTCAAATGAGAAAAGATATTTAGGAGAATCTAATAATGAGAGAAAAACTACACAACTCAGCATTAAAATCTGTGAGTAAACAAAAAATTATCCCTATTTTCTCACGCCTAGGGTAGGAATATTTTTTTCAAATTTATATGGAACCAAGTACAAGATATATCCTATCCAATACAAAGAAGAAAAAAAAAATACTAAATAAGACTACTCTGTAAAAAGTTATGCGTTATTCATAAAAGAAACATACGCGTCGACCTGAGAGCTTCCTCCGTTTTTTCGTCGGTTAAATATTAGGAAAATCTTGAACAATTCCTGTGTGATTTCGTTTTTTTTTTAAACATTTAAATTATTTAATTTAAAACTAATGGATCGACCAAGCAGAAAGCATGCTCTGCCCAACAGAAAGACACAAATTATGTTTTCCACGACATCGACTGATTTATGTTACTCACTAAAAAATACCATAAGAATAGAATTCGCAAGGGACCCAAAAACTCCATTACTCGAACCACTTGAGTCAACATTCCCTTGTTTTTGCCACTTAAGCTAACATTCACTATGTCTATATGGTTGCAATATAATGCTTTTGATCACTTGTATGTAGACATTTCCAACTCGGCTTTCTTGACTTACGAAAAGAAATCTTTTGTATATTCTTTTTCGTTTTCCTAAGTTAATAAATCTCAATGGTTTTTATATCTTTATAATGAAAACACTTTTTCAGTTTTTATCGCGGTTTATTAAGTTTTTTAAATGTCCGACGTTTCGGATACTTTACAGCAGTGTTTCCCAAAGTGGGCAATAATGACCCCTTGTACTGCATTAGTAAAGGGGGTAAGAGACCTAGAAAAAAATGGTGGCGTTGTGTAGAGACTTGGGGGGCGATTTGTCATTTGATATATAAGGACTCTCGACTACAACTTGTGACCATCAACAAATATTCATTAAAATATTGCTCAAAGGGGGCATTATAAAATAATTTATTCTCTTAGTGGGCAGTAGACAAAATAAGTTTGGGAACCCCTGCTTTACAGCAACAGTGGTCACGGGAGGACTGACGTCCTAACGTTACAAAGTTATTATACCTATGTATCCTCTTATATCTTTCGGTGTACTAGTTGTACTATTGTTCACACAAATGTAAAGCTTATTTTCGTGTTGCTAA